>NW_026511151.1:2958-8466 GCF_027579735.1 Bombina bombina | reverse complement strand
AGAGCAAGAGAAGAAACTGAGTTTTTTATGCATCTTATATCCCTGTATGTATGTGTTTGTATGTTTGGATGTATGCACTTATTTAGTGTAACTTTATTAAATCTATTTGTATTTCAAGAATTCGCCCTAGTCTCTTATTTATTTCATACAGTTGTGCTAACTTTTGCCTAGACTTTTAGTTACCTGTATTTTAGGTTTCTACTCTCCTTTTTACGTTGTTAGATAAACAGCTGACAGAGCTGGAGTTCTCAACTTAAATAAAAAAATGTAAGCATGTTTGTTTGCACTGCATTTTTATTATGTAATGTGTACTTTTAGTTTTAAATACAATGACTATTTTTAAGTTGTTTAATAATTAAAGTGAATGTCAATTTTGATGAATTAGTGTCCAGTTTTAATAATCCTATAAAAAACAAGGGCACTTTAATTATTTTAAATTGATATTTCACTTGTTTTCTTCAAAAACTTACCTTTTAATCCTGGCAGCGCTCCAGCACTTCCTCCGTCTGTCGCAAGCCGTCTTCGCGGGTCCAAAATGACAAATCCGGCTTCCTCCAATTACGGCATTGCATCAGGCCAAGAATCCCCCGGGGGAGCCGTGATTGGAGGAAGCCGGATTCATCATTTCTGATGTCACAGAGGCTTCCGACGGCCGGGGGAATCGCTGGATCGGCTGCCAGGATTAAAAGGTACGTTTTTGAAGAAAACTAGTGAAATGTCAATTTTGATGAATTAAAGTGCCCTTGTTTTTAATAGGTTTATTAAAAACCAGGCACTAATTCATCAAAATTGACATTCACTTTAAGTTTTTAATATGCCAATATTTAGAATGCATAGTTAAAGGGACACTAAACCCAAATTATTTATTTAATTATTCAGATAGAGCATGAAATTTTAAGCAAATTTCGAATTTACTCCTATTATCAATTTTTCTTCATTCTCTTGCTAATGTTTTTTAAAAAGCAGGAATGTAAAGCTTAGGAGCCGGCCCATTATTGGTTCAGAACCTGGGTTTTGCTTGCTTATTGGTGGCTAAATGTAGCCACCAAGAAGCAGGATCTATCCAGGGTGCTGAACCTAAAATGGGACAGCTCCTAAGCTTTACATTTCTGCTTTTTAAATGGTTAAGTGATTTTTACCATAGACTAAAAATATAAGTAATATTACATTTAAAATTCCAGATACATTAATAACCACACACAACAGCAGATAGGTTACAATATGACGTATCATCCTCACCTCCCCAGTCAGCATGTACAGTAGATCTCTGAGGTTTGGTTCTTCTCAGTCGTCTTCTTGTTGGTCACACGTGAATTAGCACCAATGCTCCAATAACTGGTTTTGATCCTTAATGACACTGAACAACAGGTATTCACCTTGTCAATGAGAGTAACACTGACCTATAACTAGAGAGGAGGGTGTAAATGTCACATATTAATGTACAGATCTGTTTCTACATCTCTCAAACCTCACTTATGTCTCAATAATTCAGGAAAACTGCAGAATGTGTGACGTACATGTTTAATTTCCTTTTTAATTACATTTCTGTAGATTCTTTAAGACTCGAAAATCCTCTCTGCTCTCTCTAACGTATATTGTTTAAACGTAATTACAAGACTCTGAAAAGGCTAATAAGCTCTCACATGTCCTGATCCCTGCTACGCCCAATGAGTTCTCACAGTATTAACAAGGTGAGGCCAGATGAGACAGTCCTAAACCCCTTAATAAAGGGATCAGTGAGAAAAATCCTCTGAGACACTCAGCACTCACCCCAGTAGCAACAGTGTGAGTGACCCTAATAAACAAATTACATACACTGGCAGGGTCTAAAAATACCTGTGGTGCTCGGTATTCTGGTAAAACTAAACCCTAAAGGTTTATACCCCAATGCCCGATACACACTGTATAAGCACACTGTGTGTGAGGCAGAGGGTACCTCTCTATAATATTATATACCTGTACACAGTCCCCTCTCCAGTACCTTATATATAGATATATAATTATAATAGAGAGGTTCCCTCTGACACACACAACACACCCCTCCCCAGTACCTTATACATAGATATATACTATTGTAGAGAGGTTCCCTCTGTATCACACAAAGTCCTCTCTCCAGTACCTTATATACAGATATATAATTATAATAGAGAGGTTCCTTCTGACAAAGACAAAACACCCTCCCCAGTACCTTATATATGGATATATAATATTATAAAGAGGTTACCTCTGTCTCACACACAGTCCCTTCTCCAGTACCTTTTATACAGATATATAATTATAATAGAGAGGTTACCTCTGACACACACAACACACCCTTCCTCCCCAGCACCTTATATAAGGTGTACATTATAGAGATGTTGCCTCTGACACACACACATCTTTCTCCCCAGCACCTTATGTAAGGTATACAATAGAGGTTGCGGTAAAATCTGAGATTAGCAGTCTAAATTATTTCCCCGGCCATACAGCAATATTTTACTTTGGTAAAATTGATCTAGGGGTTCAGATGAGTGACTGCAGTGTTTGTGTCTCCAGTAATAAAAAGTAACAAAAAGGGGGGCCATATTTTGGGGTATGAAGTCCCCGCTTTCCCGATAGACTTTCCCCAGCCTGCTCTGCTCACCTACATGGATACATTGCATCAAACCCTCAGCCTACAGGTTTTTATACATTTGTAACTGTTTACTGTACACAGACACTTACAGCAGCCCTGTTAGTACCTACTGTACAAACTACTGAGAAAATAATGTTCCCACAGCACAGCCTTAAAGGGCAGTTCACCGCGTGATCATATAGTCTTAAAGTGACAGGCAAAAACCCACAAAGTCTTTAAAGGGTCAACTAGCACCACATGCACACCATCTTAAAGGGACAGATCACAGTAATGTTCACACGGCACGGTCTTAAAGGGCAGCTCACCGCCTGGTCACACAGTCTTAAACTAAAAAAGACAGGCAAAAAACACACAGCCTTCAAAGGGTAAACAAGCACCACACGCATAGACAGTATTAAAGGGACAGATCACAGCAATGTTCAAACAGTGCAACCTTAAAGGGCAGTTTGGCACCTGCTCACACAGTGTTAAATGGGCAAATGTGTCAAAAAATGGTCCTCAGCACTTTTTATCAATTCAGGCAGTTTATTCACATATAATAAATAGCAATATTTCGGGGTCGCAGCCCCTTAATCATGCTTGATACACTTATGTTAACAAAGTGGCTTTTTAAATACTTTCCATTTGGCGTCATTGCGCCAAGAGTGGAGACCTTGCTCCCTCTAGTGGCAACTTATTAATATTACACCCATACAAATCCTAAAGTGCCTATAAAGTTATTTATTACTTACTTTTATTATAAACATTAAAAATAACTCATTGATTAAAAAACTGAACAGAGATGCAGCTATGATCTCTAGATATACATAGTTAAGGAAAAAATGCCTTTAAATCATGGAATTTTTTGGAAATAAGACAGATCATACTCTCTATTTAAGCCCTTAGGTGTCAATGGGGCATATGTATCAAGCTCCGAATGGAGCTTGATGCCCCGTGTTTCTGGCGAGCCTGCAGTCTCGCCAGAAACAGCACTTATGAAGCAGCGGTCACAAAGATCGCTGCTCCATATTCTGTCCGCCTGCTCTGAGCAGGCGGACAGACATCACCGGGAATCAACCCGATCGAGTACGATCGGGTTGATTGACACCCCCTGGGGCGGCGTTGCACCAGCAGCTCTTGTGAGCTGCTGGTGCAATGCTGAATACGGCAAGCGTATTGCTCGCCGTATTCAGCGATGTCTGTCGGACCTGATCCGCACTGTCGGATCAGGTCAGACAGATATTGTTAACTAGAGGCCTATGTGTCCAATTTATGGATCCACCACATTTCTTTTTGTTTTAAGAGGCGTTCCCTATCCAGACCACTCCTATTAGGTTTAATATGGTCTATGATTTGCCACCTAAGTTGGCTTATATTATGTCCTTTTTCAAGGAAATGTCTAGAGAGTGAGGTCTCAAGATCCTTACATCTAATACTCGAGCGGTGTTGGCTCATACGGTCCCTAGATTTACGAATCGTTTCCCCGATATAGACCGTTGGTCCTACGTGCACCCCTCCAGAACTGTGCTGTTCTCAATCTTTCCTTCTTTGAGTGTTAAAGGGGCAGGCACACACACAAACTTATTGGGTAAATTCACACCACACGCACAGTCTTAAAGAGGCAGGCACACAAACCTTTAGTGGGTAAAGTCACACCACATGCTCAATCTTAAAGGACCAGTAAGTACCGTAGATTTGCATAATCAACAAATGTATGATAAAAAGACAATGCAATAGCACTTAGTCTGAACTTCAAATGATTAGTTGATTTTGTTTTGACAAATTTCAACATTAAAGGGACACTCAGGTAAAATAAACAATGCACAGTCTTTTATATTTACACTTTTTGGGTCACCAGCTCCAACTGAGCATGTGCAAGAATTCACAGCATATACGTATATGCATTTGTGATTGGCTGATTGCTGTCACTTGGTACAGGGGGAGTGGAAATATACATAACTTTGAAATTTGTTAGAAAAAAATCTACTACTTCTGAAGTTCAGACTAAGTTCTATGGCATTGTCTTGTTATCATGCAGTTGTTAATTATGAAAATCTACTGTGTTTACTGGTCCTTTAATTCTATTTCCACTCCTACTGTATCATGTGACAGCCATCAGCCAATCACACATGCATATACTTATAGTCTTCAAATGCTTGCATAAAGTGTAAATATAAAAAGACTGCACATTTTGTTAATGGAAGTAAACTGGAAAGTTGTTTAAAATCACATTTTCTATCTGAATCAAGAACGTTTTATTTTGACTTGACTGTCCCTTTAAAGGGAGGGCTAACAGTATGTATCAGCATGCAACACCACAAATACTTAAAGGGACACTCTGTCTTAAAGGGACAGGGCACATGTATACACACACACACAGCACTCTCAGCCTTTAAAGGGACAACTTGTATCACATGTACACAGCATTAAAGGAACAGCTCACACCATGTACACTCAGTGCAGCTTTAAAGACTCAGTGCAGCTTTAAAGGACAGCTCTGTCTGCTCACACAGTCTTAAAGAAGCAGACACACAAAACTTTAGTGTGTAAATTACATCATACGCACAGTCTTAAAGGGAGCGATAACTGTATGCATCAGCACACAACCTTAAAGGGATGCTCTGTCTTAGAGGGACAGGGGCACCTACACACACAGTGCACATGTGTGATGGTCCCTAGAGTATTGCACAAGTGTGACGGTCCCCAGTGTACTGCACAAGTGTGACGGTCCCCAGTGTACTGCACAAGTGTGACGGTCCCCAGTGTACTGCACAAGTGTGACGTCCCCTAGTGTACTGCACAAGTGTGATGGTCCCCAGTGTACTGCACAAGTGTGACGGTCCCTAGTGTACTGCACAAGTGTGACCGTCCCCTAGTGTACTGCACAAGTGTGACGTCCCCTAGTGTACTGCACA
>NW_026511151.1:0-2858 GCF_027579735.1 Bombina bombina | reverse complement strand
TCAGTAAGAAACATTCCATATAATGACATCAGCACAGCAGTACATTTATGTGTCAAGCAGTAAAGCGAGTTAGATCAGTTACTTTACTAGCTGCAAATACAGCCTCATTGTAACCAATCAGAATTCCTATGTGAGACTTATTACAAGGTTTAAAAATAAAATCCATTTTCCATTGCTTATTAAAATCTCAATTATGTTAAAGGACCAGTAAACACAGTAGATTTGCATAATCAACAAATGCAATATAACAAGACAATACAATTATTATTATCAGGTATTTGTAGAGTGCCAACAGGTTCCGCAGCGCTATGAACATGGGTGGTATATAAAAACGATTACAGGGATCAAATGGGTGAAGGGTCCTGCAGAGAGTTGCACTGTTGTAGTCGGCTCTTATGAAGGTGAACTACAAACAGCTGGGCTCATAGGCTTACATGCTATGGGGGTTTTAGGGGATAGCAGTGGAGATAGGAAGGTAAGTGTAGGTTGTAAGCGTCCCTGAATAGTAGAGTCTTCAGGGAGCACTTGTCAGGGAGCCAGGAATCAGACTGAGACAAGAAGTGCAAAAATAATCACACCTTTATTAATAGCAAAAAATAATAAAAAGTCCACAAGTCAAATAAGCCAGGAATCAAAACCAGAAGTGGTAGTCAGATGAGCCGAGTCAGGAGCCAAAGCAAATAGTCAGACGAGCCGGAATTAGAAACAAGGAGAACAGCAGAGTCAGGAACAAGCCAGGGATCAGGAACCAGGAGGGACGTCAGACAACCAGGTAATACACAGGAGCTCTCACAAACAGGTCTGAGACAACGCAAGGGCAAAGCATACTGAACAGAGGCCCACTTTAAATAATAAGTGATGACATCACAATGCTGACACTGCATCCTGTCTCACACTGATGATGTACACCAGTCTGGCGATAAAAGGAAGTGCAGGAAATGAGCAGCAAAATGGCTGCCAGCAGCACATGGTAAACGGATCAAGGAAAAAACCCTGACAGTACCCTCCCCTCAACGACCCCTCCCCCATGGGAGGACAAAAGGCTTATTGGGGAAATGGGCATGGAAGGCACGGAGGAGGGCGGGAGCATGAACATCAGAGGAGGGAAGCCAAGAACGCTCCTCCGGACCATAGCCCCTCCAGTGAACCAAATACTGTACACGGCCCCTGGACATACGAGAGTCAATAATGCTGCTGACCTCATACTCCTCATGGTTGTCAACAAAGATAGGGTGGGGACGAGGCAACACAGTGGTAAACCGATTACAAACCAATGGTTTCAAGAGGGAGACATGAAAAACATTGGAGATGCGCATTGCAGGAGGAACATCAAGAGCGTAGGCCACAGGATTGACCCGTCGGAGTATTCGAAAAGGACCAACATAACGGGGAGCCAGTTTATTGGAAGGCACACGAAGGTTCAAGTTGTGGGAGGACAGTCAAACTCTCTCACCAACCTGGTAGAAAGGCGCGGGCAGACACCTTCGATTAGACTGGAACTTTTGGTGCTGCATAGAACGATGAAGGCAATCCTGAATCTGCACCCACATGGAACGGAGTTGCCGGAGATGCTCCTCCAAAGCCGAAATACCCTGAGACATGAATGAATCGGGCAACAAGGATGGTTGAAACCCATAATTCGCCATTAACGGGGATAACTTGGAGGAAGCATTAATAGCACTATTACGAGCAAACTCTACCCAAGGTAACAGTTCAGACCAATTATTGTGGTGATCTGAGACATAGCAACGGAGGAACCGTTCCAGAGCTTGATTAGACTGTTCCGCAGCCCCATTGGATTGAGGGTGATATGCCGAGGAGAAGGAAAGCTGGATGCCGATTTGAGCACAAAAGGAAAGCCAAAATCTGGAGACAAACTGGTTACCCCGGTCCAATACTATCTCCTTGGGTAACCCATGTAAACGGAAGACCTCCCTGGCAAAAATTGAAGCAAGCTCCTGAGCGGTAGGCAACTTCTTCAAGGGAATGCAATGTGACATTTTAGAAAAACGGTCAACCACCATAAGGATAACAGTATTGCCATTGGAAACAGGGAGCTAGACAATGAAGTCCATGGAAAGATGTGTCCAAGGACGCTCACCATTAGCAATAGGTTGAAGACCCACAGGAAGACGTCGAGGAGTCTTATTCTGTGCACAAACATACGCAGCAACATCAGAATGAAGGGCTGGCCACCAGAATTGTCGAGTGACAGACCAAATCATTTGGTTCTTGCCTGGGTGACCTGTGGCTTTAGGATAGTGGTAAGTGTGCAAAAGTTTAGTTTGAAGATTCTCAGGAACAAAACACTTACCACTAGGTTTCTCAGGCGGTGCATTGGTTTGTGCAGCCAGGATCTCCTCCCCCAAGGGAGAAGTCAAATTAGTATGTATGGTAGCCAAAATATGGTCAGGAGGTATAACTGGAGTAGGTACAGACTCCTCCTTGGACAGAGGCGAAAATTGTTGAGAGAGCGCATCAGCCCTAACATTCTTACTACCAGGCAGGTAGGAGACCACATAATTAAACAGAGACAAAAATAGCGCCCATCTGGCCTGTCGGGGCGACAAAAGTTTTGCTTCAGACAGATAAGTTAAAATCTTGTGGTCAGTAAGAATGAGCACTGGCACGCTAGTACCCTCAAGAAGATGCCTCCATTCCTTGAGTGCCAAAATTATGGCCAGCAATTCCCTGTCGCAAATTTCATAATTGCATTCCGCTAGAGACAATTTCTTAGAGAAGAAACCACACGGATGCAAGGAACCGTCAGGCGTAGGACGTTGAGACAAGAGGGCACCTACTCCAGTGTCAGGCGCATCAACCTCAAGAACGAAAGGCAGGACAGGGTTAGGATGAGC
>NW_026511150.1:90000-123758 GCF_027579735.1 Bombina bombina | reverse complement strand
TATGTTACAGAGAGAGAGAGAGAGAGAGAGAATGTGTGTGACTGTGTCTGACACTATGTATGAGTGTGAGAGTGAGTGTGTGAGTATATATGTATGTGACAGAGAGAGAGAGAGAGAGAGAGAGAATGTGTGTGACTGTGTCTGACACTATGTATGAGTGTGAGAGTGAGTGTGTGAGTATATATGTATGTTACAGAGAGAGAGAGAGAGAGAATGTGTGTGACTGTGTCTGACACTATGTATGAGTGTGAGAGTGGAGTGTGTGAGTATGTATGTATGTTACAGAGAGAGAGAGCGAGAGAGAGAGAATGTGTGTGACTGTGTCTGACACTATGTATGAGTGTGAGAGTGAGTGTGTGAGTATATATGTATGTTACTGAGAGAGAGAGTAATGTGTGTGTGACTGTGTCTGACACATGTATGAGTGTAGAGTGAGTGTGTGAGTATATATGTATGTTACAGAGAGAGAGAGAGAGAGAATGTGTGTGACTGTGTCTGACACTATGTATGAGTGTGAGAGTGAGTGTGTGAGTATATTATGTAGTTACAGAGAGGAGAGAGATAATGTGTGACTGTGTCTGATACTATGTATGAGTGTGAGAGTGAGTGTGTGAGTATATATGTATGTTACAGAGAGAGAGGAGAGATAATGTGTGTGACTGTGTCTGACACTATGTATGAGTGTGTGAGAGTGAGTGTGTGAGTATATATGTATGTTATAGAGAGAGAGAGAGAGAATGTGTGTGACTGTGTCTGACACTATATGAGTGTGAGAGTGAGTGTGTGAGTATATATGTATGTTACTGAGAGAGAGAGAATGTGTGTGACTGTGTCTGACACTATGTATGAGTGTGAGAGTGAGTGTGTGAGTATATATGTATGTTATAGAGAGAGAGAGAGAGAATGTGTGTGACTGTGTCTGACACTATGTATGAGTGTGAGAGTGAGTGTGTGAGTATATATGTATGTTACAGAGAGAGAGAGAGAGAGAGAGAGAGAGAGAGAGAATGTGTGTGACTGTGTCTGACACTATGTATGAGTGTAAGAGTGAGTGTGTGAGTATATATGTATGTTATAGAGAGAGAGAGATAATGTGTGTGACTGTGTCTGACACTTTGTATGAGTGTGAGAGTGAGTGTGTGAGTATATATGTATGTTACAGAGAGAGAGAGAGAGAGAGAATGTTTGTGACTGTGTCTGACACTATGTATGAGTGTGAGAGTGAGTGTGTGAGTATATATGTATGTTACAGAGAGAGAGTGAGAGAGAGAGAGAATGTGTGTGACTGTGTCTGACACTATGTATGAGTGTGAGAGTGAGTGTGTGAGTATATATGTATGTGACAGAGAGAGAGAGAGAGAGAGAGAGAGAATGTGTGTGACTGTGTCTGACACTATGTATGAGTGTGAGAGTGAGTGTGTGAGTATATATGTATGTTACAGAGAGAGAGAGAGAGAGAATGTGTGTGACTGTGTCTGACACTATGTAAGAGTGTGAGAGTGAGTGTGTGAGTATATATGTATGTTACAGAGAGAGAGTGAGAGAGAGAGAGAGAGAATGTGTGTGACTGTGTCTGACACTATGTATGAGTGTGAGAGTGAGTGTGTGAGTATATATGTATGTGACAGAGAGAGAGAGAGAGAGAGAGAGAGAGAATGTGTGTGACTGTGTCTGACACTATGTATGAGTGTGAGAGTGAGTGTGTGAGTATATATGTATGTTACAGAGAGAGAGAGAGAGAGAATGTGTGTGACTGTGTCTGACACTATGTATGAGTGTGAGAGTGAGTGTGTGAGTATATATGTATGTTACAGAGAGAGAGAGAGAGAGAGGTGAGAGAGAGAATTGTGTGTGACTGTGTCTGACACTATGTATGAGTGTGAGAGTGAGTGTGTGAGTATATATGTATGTTACAGAGAGAGGAGAGAGAGAGAGAGAATGTGTGTGACTGTGTCTGACACTATGTTATGAGTGTGAGAGGAGTGTGTGAGTATATATGTATGTTACAGAGAGAGAGAGAGAGGAGAGAGAATGTGTGTGACTGTGTCTGACACTATGTATGAGTGTGAGAGTGAGTGTGTGAAGTATATATGTATGTTACAGAGAGAGAGAGAGAGAGAGAGAGAGAGAATGTGTGTGACTGTGTTTGACACTATGTATGAGTGTGAGAGTGAGTGGTGTGAGTATATAGTATGTTACAAGTGAGAGAGAGAGAGAATGTGTGTGACTGTGTCTGACACTATGTATGAGTGTGAGAGTGAGTGTGTGAGTATATATGTATGTTACAGAGATGAGAGGAGAGAGATGTTGTGTGACTGTGTCTGACACTATGTATGAGTGTGAGGAGTGAGTGTAGTGAGTATATATGTATGTTACAGAGACGAGAGAGAGAAGGAGATGAGAGAATGTGTGTGACTGTGTCTGACACTAGTGTATTAGTGTGAGAGTGAGTGTGTGAGTATATATGTATGTTAACAGGAGAGAGAGAGAGAGAGAGAGAATGTGTGGTGACTGGTGTCTGACACTATGTATGAGTGCGTGAGGAGTGAGTGTGTGAGTATATATGTATGTACAGGAGAGAGAGAGAGGAGAGAGAGAGAATGTGTGTGACCTGTGTCTGACACTATGTATGAGTGTGAGAGTGAGTGGTCTGAGTATATATGTATGTTACAGAGAGAGAGAGAGAGAGAGAGAGAGAGATGTTGTGGAACTGTTCTGACACTTAGTATGAGTGTGAGGAGTGTAGTGTGTGAGTATATATGTATGTTGCAGAGAGAGAGAGAGAGAGAGAATGTGTGTGACTGTGTCTGACACTATGTATGAGTGTAAGAGTGAGTGTGTGAGTATATATGTATGTTATAGAGAGAGAGAGATAATGTGTGTGACTGTGTCTGACACTATGTATGAGTGTGAGAGTGAGTGTGTGAGTATATGTATGTTACAGAGAGAGAGAGAGGAGAGAATGTGTGACTGTGTCTGACACTATGTATGAGTGTGAGAGTGAGTGTGTGAGTATATATGTATGTTACAGAGAGAGAGAGAGAGAGAGAGAATGTGTGTGACTGTGTCTAACACTATGTATGAGTGTGAGAGTGAGTGTGTGAGTATATATGTATGTTACAGAGAGAGAGAGAGAGAGAGAGAGAGAGAGAGAGAATGTGTGTGACTGTGTCTGACACTATGTATGAGTGTGAGAGTGAGTGTGTGAGTATATATGTATGTTACAGAGAGAGAGAGAGAGAGAGAGAGAGAATGTGTGAGAGAGAATGTGTGTGACTGTGTCTGACACTATGTATGAGTGTGAGAGTGAGTGTGTGAGTATATATGTATGTTACAGAGAGAGAGAGAGAGAGAGAGAGAGAGAGAGAGAATGTGTGTGACTGTGTCTGACACTTTGTATGAGTGTGAGAGTGAGTGTGTGAATATATATGTATGTTACAGAGAGAGAGAGAGAATGTGTGAGAGAGAATGTGTGTGACTGTGTCTGACACTATGTATGAGTGTGAGAGTGAGTGTGTGAGTATATATGTATGTTACAGAGAGAGAGAGAGAGAATGTGTGAGAGAGAATGTGTGTGACTGTGTCTGACACTATGTATGAGTGTGAGAGTGAGTGTGTGAGTATATATGTATGTTACAGAGAGAGAGAGAGAGAGAGAGAATGTGTGAGAGAGAATGTGTGTGACTGTGTCTGACACTATGTATGAGTGTGAGAGTGAGTGTGTGAGTATATATGTATGTTACAGAGAGAGTGAGAGAGAATGTGTGAGAGAGAATGTGTGTGACTGTGTCTGACACTATGTATGAGTGTGAGAGTGAGTGTGTGAGTATATGTATGTTACAGAGAGAGAGAGAGAAAATGTGTGTGACTGTGTCTGACACTATGTATGAGTGTGAGAGTGAGTGTGTGAGTATATATGTATGTTACAGAGAGAGAGAGAGATAATATGTGTGACTGTGTCTGACACTATATATGAGTGTGAGAGTGAGTGTGTGAGTATATATGTATGTTACAGAGAGAGAGAGAGAGAGAGAGAGAGAGAGAGAGAGAGAATGTGTGTGACTGTGTCTGACACTATGTATGAGTGTGAGAGTGAGTGTGTGAGTATATATGTATGTTACAGAGAGAGAGAGAGAGAATGTGTGTGACTGTGTCTGACACTATGTATGAGTGTGAGAGTGAGTGTGTGAGTATATATGTATGTTACAGAGAGAGAGAGAATGTGTGTGACTATGTTTGACACTATGTATGAGTGTGAGAGTGAGTGTGTGAGTATATATGTATGTTACAGAGAGAGAGAGAGAGAGAGAGAGAGAGAGAGAGAATGTGTGAGACTGTGTCTGACACTATGTATGAGTGTGAGAGTGAGTGTGTGAGTATATATGTATGTTACAGAGAGAGAGAGAGAGAGAGAATGTGTGTGACTGTGTCTGACACTATGTATGAGTGTGAGAGTGAGTGTGTGAATATATATGTATGTTACAGAGAGAGAGAGAATGTGTGTGACTGTGTCTGACACTATGTATGAGTGTGAGTGTGTGAGTATATATGTATGTTACAGAGAGAGAGAGAGAAAATGTGTGTGACTGTGTCTGACACTATGTGTGAGTGTGAGAGTGAGTGTGTGAGTATGTATGTATGTTACAGAGAGAGAGAGAGAGAATGTGTGTGACTGTGTCTGACACTATGTATGAGTGTGAGAGTGAGTGTGTGAGTATATATGTATGTTACAGAGAGAGAGAGAGAGAGAATGTGTGTGACTGTGTCTGACACTATGTATGAGTGTGAGAGTGAGTGTGTGTGTGTATATGTATGTTACACAGAGAGAGAGAGAGAGAGAGAATGTGTGAGACTGTGTCTGACACTATGTATGAGTGTGAGAGTGAGTGTGTGAGTATATATGTATGTTACAGGGAGAGAGAGAGATAATGTGTGTGAGAGAGAATGTGTGTGACTGTGTCTGACACTATGTATGAGTGTGAGAGTGAGTGTGTGAGTATATATGTATGTTACAGAGAGAGAGAGAGAATGTGTGTGACTGTGTCTGACACTATGTATGAGTGTGAGAGTGAGTGTGTGAATATATATGTATGTTACAAAGAGAGAGAGAGAATGTGTGTGACTATGTCTGACACTATGTATGAGTGTGAGAGTGAGTGTGTGAGTATATATGTATGTTACAGAGAGAGAGAGAGAGAATGTGTGTGACTGTGTCTGACACTATGTATGAGTGTGAGAGTGAGTGTGTGAGTATATATGTATGTTACAGAGAGAGAGAGAGAGAGAGAATGTGTGAGACTGTGTCTGACACTATGTATGAGTGTGAGAGTGAGTGTGTGAGTATATATGTATGTTACAGAGAGAGAGAGATAATGTGTGAGATAGAGAATGTTTGTGACTGTGTCTGACACTATATATGAGTGTGAGAGTGAGTGTGTGAGTATATATGTATGTTACAAAGAGAGAGAGAGAGATTGTGTGTGACTGTGTCTGACACTATGTATGAGTGTGAGAGTGAGTGTGTGAGTATATATGTATGTTACAGAGAGAGAGAGAGAATGTGTGAGAGAGAGAATGTGTGTGACTGTGTCTGACACTATGTATGAGTGTGAGAGTAAGTGTGTGAGTATATATGTATGTTACAGAGAGAGAGAGAGAGAGAGAGAGAGAGAGAGAGAGAATGTGTGTTACTGTGTCTGACACTATGTATGAGTGTGAGAGTGAGTGTGTGAGTATATATGTATGTTACAGAGAGAGAGAGAGAGAATGTGTGTGACTGTGTCTGACACTATGTATGAGTGTGAGAGTGAGTGTGTGAGTATATATGTATGTTACAGAGAGAGAGAGAGAGAGAGAATGTGTGTGACTGTGTCTGACACTATGTATGAGTGTGAGAGTGAGTGTGTGAGTATATATGTATGTTACAGAGAGAGAGAGAGAGAGAGAGAGAGAATGTGTGTGACTGTGTTTGACACTATGTATGAGTGTGAGAGTGAGTGTGTGAGTATATATGTATGTTACAGTGAGAGAGAGAGAATGTGTGTGACTGTGTCTGACACTATGTATGAGTGTGAGAGTGAGTGTGTGAGTATATATGTATGTTACAGAGAGAGAGAGAGATAATGTGTGTGACTGTGTCTGACACTATGTATGAGTGTGAGAGTGAGTGTGTGAGTATATGTATGTTACAGTGAGAGAGAGATAATGTGTGTGACTGTGTCTGACACTATGTATGAGCGTGAGAGTGAGTGTGTGAGTATATATGTATGTTACAGAGAGAGAGAGAGAGAGAATGTGTGTGACTGTGTCTGACACAATGTATGAGTGTGAGAGTGAGTGTGTGAGTATATATGTATGTTACAGAGAGAGAGAGAGAGAGAGAGAGAGAGAATGTGTGTGACTGTGTCTGACACTATGTATGAGTGTGAGAGTGAGTGTCTGAGTATATATGTATGTTACAGAGAGAGAGAGAGAGAGAGAGAGAGAGAGAGAGAATGTGTGTGACTGTGTCTGACACAGAGTATGAGTGTGAGAGTGAGTGTGTGAGTATATATGTATGTTACAGAGAGAGAGAGAGAGAGAGAATGTGTTGTGACTGTGTCTGCACTAGTGTATGAGTGTGAGAGTGAGTGTGTGAGTATATATGTATGTTATAGAGAGAGAGAGAGAGAGAATGTGTGTGACTGTGTCTGACACTATGTATGAGTGTGAGAGTGAGTGTGTGAGTAGTATATGTATGTTACAGAGAGAGAGAGAGACGAGAGAGAGACTGTGTGTGACTGTGTCTGACACTATGTATGAGTGTGAGAGTGAGTGTGTGAGTATGATATGTATGTTACAGAGAGAGTAGAGAGAGAATGTGTGTGACAGTGTGTGGGTATGAGTGTGAGAGTGAGGGTGTGAGTATACTATGTATGTGACGAGAGAGAGAGAGAGAGAGAGAATGTGTGGTGACTGTGTCTGACACTATGTATGAGTGTGAGAGTGAGTGTGTGAGTATATATGTATGTTACAGAGAGAGAGAGAGAGAGAGAATGTTTGTGACTGTGTCTGACACTATGTATGAGTGTGAGAGTGAGTGTGTGAGTATATATGTATGTTATAGAGAGAGAGAGCAGAGAGAGAGAATGTGTGGTGACCTGTGTCTGACACTATGTATGAGTGGTGAGAGTGAGTGTGTGAGTATATATGTATGTTACAGAGAGAGAGAGAGAGAGAATGTGTGTGACTGTGTCTGACACTATGTATGAGTGTGAGAGTGAGTGTGTGAGTATATATGTATGTTACAGAGAGAGAGAGAGAGAGAGAGAATGTGTGTGACTGTGTCTGACACTATGTATGAGTGTGAGAGTGAGTGTGTGAGTATATATGTATGTTACAGAGAGAGAGAGAATGTGTGTGACTGTGTCTGACACTATGTATGAGTGTGAGAGTGAGTGTGTGAGTATATATGTATGTTACAGAGAGAGAGAGAGAGAGAGAGAGAGAGAGAGAATGTGTGAGACTGTGTCTGACACTATGTATGAGTGTGAGAGTGAGTGTGTGAGTATATATGTATGTGACAGAGAGAGAGAGAGAGAGAGATAGATGTGTGTGACTGGTGTCTGACACTATGTATGAGTGTGAGAGTGAGTGTGTGAGTATATATGTATGTTACAGAGAGAGGAGAGAGAGAGAGAATGTGTGTGACTGGTGTCTGACACTATGTATGATGTGTTGAGAGTGAGGTGTGTGAGTATATATGTCATGTTACAGAGAGAGAGTGAGAGAGAGAGAGAGAGATGTGTGTGACTGTGTCTGACACTATGTATGAGTGTGAGAGTGAGTGTGTGAGTATATATGTATGTTACAGAGAGAGAGAGAGAGAGAGAGAGAATGTGTGTGACTGTGTCTGACACTATGTATGAGTGTGAGAGTGAGTGTGTGAGTATATATGTATGTTACAGAGAGAGAGAGAGAGAGAATGTGTGTGACTGTGTCTGACACTATGTATGAGTGTGAGAGTGAGTGTGTGAGTATATATGTATGTTACAGAGAGAGAGAGAGAGAGAGAGAATGTGTGTGACTGTGTCTGACACTATGTATGAGTGTGAGAGTGAGTGTGTGAGTATATATGTATGTTACTGAGAGAGAGAGAGAGAGAGAGAGAGAGTGAGTGTGTGACTGTGTCTGACACTATGTATGAGTGTGAGAGTGAGTGTGTGAGTATATATGTATGTTACAGAGAGAGAGAGAGAGAGAGAGAGAATGTGTGTGACTGTGTCTGACACTATGTATGAGTGTGAGAGTGAGTGTGTGAGTATATATGTATGTTACAGAGAGAGAGAGAGAGAGAATGTGTGTGACTGTGTCTGACACTATGTATGAGTGTGAGAGTGAGTGTGTGAGTATATATGTATGTTACAGAGAGAGAGAGAGAGAATGTGTGTGACTGTGTCTGACACTATGTATGAGAGTGAGAGTGAGTGTGTGAGTATATATGTATGTTACAGAGAGAGAGAGAGAGAGAATGTGTGTGACTGTGTCTGACACTATGTATGAGTGTGAGAGTGAGTGTGTGAGTATATATGTATGTTACAGAGAGAGAGAGAGAGAGAGAGAGAATGTGTGTGACTGTGTCTGACACTATGTATGAGTGTGAGAGTGAGTGTGTGAGTATATATGTATGTTACAGAGAGAGAGAGAGAGAGAGAGAGAGAATGTGTGTGACTGTGTCTGACACTATGTATGAGTGTGAGAGTGAGTGTGTGAGTATATATGTATGTTACAGAGAGAGAGAGAGAATGTGTGAGAGAGAGAATGTGTGTGACTGTGTCTGACACTATGTATGAGTGTGAGAGTAAGTGTGTGAGTATATATGTATGTTACAGAGAGAGAGAGAGAGAGAGAGAGAGAGAGAGAGAGAGAGAGAGAGAGAGAGAGAGAGAGAGAGAATGTGTGTTACTGTGTCTGACACTATGTATGAGTGTGAGAGTGAGTGTGTGAGTATATATGTATGTTACAGAGAGAGAGAGAGAGAATGTGTGTGACTGTGTCTGACACTATGTATGAGTGTGAGAGTGAGTGTGTGAGTATATATGTATGTTACAGAGAGAGAGAGAGAGAGAGAGAGAGAGAGAGAATGTGTGTGACTGTGTCTGACACTATGTATGAGTGTGAGAGTGAGTGTGTGAGTATATATGGATGTTACAGAGAGAGAGAGAGAGAGAATGTGTGTGACTGTGTTTGACACTATGTATGAGTGTGAGAGTGAGTGTGTGAGTATATATGTATGTTACAGTGAGAGAGAGAGAATGTGTGTGACTGTGTCTGACACTATGTATGAGTGTGAGAGTGAGTATGTGAGTATATATGTATGTTACAGAGAGAGAGAGAGAATGTGTGAGAGAGAGAATGTGTGTGACTGTGTCTGACACTATGTATGAGTGTGAGAGTGAGTGTGTGAGTATATATGTATGTTACACAGAGAGAGAGAGAGAGAGAATGTGTGAGACTGTGTCTGACACTATGTATGAGTGTGAGAGTGAGTGTGTGAGTATATATGTATGTTACAGGGAGAGAGAGAGATAATGTGTGAGAGAGAATGTGTGTGACTGTGTCTGACACTATGTATGAGTGTGTGAGTATATATGTATGTTACAGAGAGAGAGAGAATGTGTGTGACTGTGTCTGACACTATGTATGAGTGTGAGAGTGAGTGTGTGAATATATGTATGTTACAAAGAGAGAGAGAATGTGTGTGACTGTGTCTGACACTATGTATGAGTGTGAGAGTGAGTGTGTGAGTATATATGTATGTTACAGAGAGAGAGAGAGAGAATGTGTGTGACTGTGTCTGACACTATGTATGAGTGTGAGAGTGAGTGTGTGAGTATATATGTATGTTACAGAGAGAGAGAGAGAGAGAATGTGTGTGACTGTGTCTGACACTATGTATGAGTGTGAGAGTGAGTGTGTGAGTATATATGTATGTTACAGAGAGAGAGAGATAATGTGTGAGATAGAGAATGTTTGTGACTGTGTCTGACACTATGTATGAGTGTGAGAGTGAGTGTGTGAGTATATATGTATGTTACAGAGAGAGAGAGAGAGAATGTGTGTGACTGTGTCTGACACTATGTATGAGTGTGAGAGTGAGTGTGTGAGTATATATGTATGTTACAGAGAGAGAGAGAGAAGAATGTGTGAGAGAGAATGTGTGTGACTGTGTCTGACACTATGTATGAGTGTGAGAGTAAGTGTGTGAGTATATATGTATGTTACAGAGAGAGAGAGAGAGAGAGAGAGAGAGAGAGAGAGAATGTGTGTTACTGTGTCTGACACTATGTATGAGTGTGAGAGTGAGTGTGTGAGTATATATGTATGTTACAGAGAGAGAGGAGGAGAGAATGTGTGTGACTGTGTCTGACACTATGTATGAGTGTGAGAGTGAGTGTGTGAGTATATATGTATGTTACAGAGAGAGAGAGAGAGAGAGAGAATGTGTGTGACTGTGTCTGACACTATGTATGAGTGTGAGAGTGAGTGTGTGAGTATATATGTATGTTACAGAGAGAGAGAGAGAGAGAGAGAGAGAATGTGTGTGACTGTGTTTGACACTATGTATGAGTGTGAGAGTGAGTGTGTGAGTATATATGTATGTTACAGTGAGAGAGAGAGAATGTGTGTGACTGTGTCTGACACTATGTATGAGTGTGAGAGTGAGTGTGTGAGTATATATGTATGTTACAGACAGAGAGAGAGATAATGTGTGTGACTGTGTCTGACACTATGTATGAGTGTGAGAGTGAGTGTGTGAGTATATATGTATGTTACAGTGAGAGAGAGATAATGTGTGTGACTGTGTCTGACACTATGTATGAGCGTGAGAGTGAGTGTGTGAGTATATATGTATGTTACAGAGAGAGAGAGAGAGAATGTGTGTGACTGTGTCTGACACTATGTATGAGTGTGAGAGTGAGTGTGTGAGTATATATGTATGTTACAGAGAGAGAGAGAGAGAGAGAGAGAGAGAGAGAGAGAGAGAATGTGTGTGACTGTGTCTGACACTATGTATGAGTGTGAGAGTGAGTGTCTGAGTATATATGTATGTTACAGAGAGAGAGAGAGAGAGAGAGAGAGAGAGAGAGAATGTGTGTGACTGTATCTGACACTATGTATGAGTGTAAGAGTGAGTGTGTGAGTATATATGTATGTTACAGAGAGAGAGAGAGAGAGAATGTGTGTGACTGTGTCTGACACTATGTATGAGTGTGAGAGTGAGTGTGTGAGTATATATGTATGTTATAGAGAGAGAGAGAGAATGTGTGTGACTGTGTCTGACAGAAGTATGAGTGTGAGAGTGAGTGTGTGAGTAATATATGTATGTTACAGAGAGAGGAGAGAGAGAGAATGTGTGGTGACTGTAGTCTGACACTATGTATGAGTGTGAGAGTGAGTGTGTGAGTATATTGTATGTTTACAGAGAGAGAGTAGAGAGAATGTGTGTGACTGTGTCTGACACTATGTATGAGTGTGAGAGTGAGTGTGTGGAGTATATATGTATGTTATAGAGAGAGAGAGAGAGAAATGTGTGTGACTGTGTCTGACACTATGTATGAGTGTGAAGAGTGAGTGTGTGAGTATTATATGTATGTTACAGAGAGAGAGAGAGAGAGTGTGTGTGACTGTGTCTGACACTATGTATGAGTGTGAGAGTGAGTGTGTGAGTATATATGTATGTTACAGAGAGAGAGAGAGAATGTGTGCGACTGTGTCTGACACTATGTATGAGTGTGAGAGTGAGTGTGTGAGTATATATGTATGTTATAGAGAGAGAGAGAGAATGTGTGTGACTGTGTCTGACACTATGTATGAGTGTGAGAGTGAGTGTGTGAGTATATATGTATGTTACAGAGAGAGAGAGAGAGAGAGAGAATGTGTGTGACTGTGTCTGACACTATGTATGAGTGTGAGAGTGAGTGTGTGAGTATATATGTATGTTACAGAGAGAGAGAGAATGTGTGTGACTGTGTCTGACACTATGTATGAGTGTGAGAGTGAGTGTGTGAGTATATATGTATGTTACAGAGAGAGAGAGAGAGAGAGAGAGAGAGAGAGAATGTGTGAGACTGTGTCTGACACTATGTATGAGTGTGAGAGTGAGTGTGTGAGTATATATGTATGTTACAGAGAGAGAGAGAGAGAGAGAGAATGTGTGTGACTGTGTCTGACACTATGTATGAGTGTGAGAGTGAGTGTGTGAATATATATGTATGTTACAGAGAGAGAGAGAATGTGTGTGACTGTGTCTGACACTATGTATGAGTGTGAGTGTGTGAGTATATATGTATGTTACAGAGAGAGAGAGAAAATGTGTGTGACTGTGTCTGACACTATGTGTGAGTGTGAGAGTGAGTGTGTGAGTATGTATGTATGTTACAGAGAGAGAGAGAGAGAATGTGTGTGACTGTGTCTGACACTATGTATGAGTGTGAGAGTGAGTGTGTGAGTATATATGTATGTTACAGAGAGAGAGAGAGAGAATGTGTGTGACTGTGTCTGACACTATGTATGAGTGTGAGAGTGAGTGTGTGTGTGTATATGTATGTTACAGAGAGAGAGAGAGAGAGAGAGAGAGAGAGAGAGAGAATGTGTGAGACTGTGTCTGACACTATGTATGAGTGTGAGAGTGAGTGTGTGAGTATATATGTATGTTACAGGGAGAGAGAGAGATAATGTGTGTGAGAGAGAATGTGTGTGACTGTGTCTGACACTATGTATGAGTGTGAGAGTGAGTGTGTGAGTATATATGTATGTTACAGAGAGAGAGAGAGAATGTGTGTGACTGTGTCTGACACTATGTATGAGTGTGAGAGTGAGTGTGTGAATATATATGTATGTTACAAAGAGAGAGAGAGAATGTGTGTGACTATGTCTGACACTATGTATGAGTGTGAGAGTGAGTGTGTGAGTATATATGTATGTTACAGAGAGAGAGAGAGAGAATGTGTGTGACTGTGTCTGATACTATGTATGAGTGTGAGAGTGAGTGTGTGAGTATATATGTATGTTACAGAGAGAGAGAGAGAGAGAATGTGTGAGACTGTGTCTGACACTATGTATGAGTGTGAGAGTGAGTGTGTGAGTATATATGTATGTTACAGAGAGAGAGAGATAATGTGTGAGATAGAGAATGTTTGTGACTGTGTCTGACACTATATATGAGTGTGAGAGTGAGTGTGTGAGTATATATGTATGTTACAAAGAGAGAGAGAGAGATAATGTGTGTGACTGTGTCTGACACTATGTATGAGTGTGAGAGTGAGTGTGTGAGTATATATGTATGTTACAGAGAGAGAGAGAGAATGTGTGAGAGAGAGAATGTGTGTGACTGTGTCTGACACTATGTATGAGTGTGAGAGTAAGTGTGTGAGTATATATGTATGTTACAGAGAGAGAGAGAGAGAGAGAGAGAGAGAGAGAGAGAGAGAGAGAGAGAGAGAGAGAGAGAGAGAGAATGTGTGTTACTGTGTCTGACACTATGTATGAGTGTGAGAGTGAGTGTGTGAGTATATATGTATGTTACAGAGAGAGAGAGAGAGAATGTGTGTGACTGTGTCTGACACTATGTATGAGTGTGAGAGTGAGTGTGTGAGTATATATGTATGTTACAGAGAGAGAGAGAGAGAGAGAGAGAGAGAGAGAATGTGTGTGACTGTGTCTGACACTATGTATGAGTGTGAGAGTGAGTGTGTGAGTATATATGGATGTTACAGAGAGAGAGAGAGAGAGAATGTGTGTGACTGTGTTTGACACTATGTATGAGTGTGAGAGTGAGTGTGTGAGTATATATGTATGTTACAGTGAGAGAGAGAGAATGTGTGTGACTGTGTCTGACACTATGTATGAGTGTGAGAGTGAGTATGTGAGTATATATGTATGTTACAGAGAGAGAGAGAGAGAATGTGTGAGAGAGAGAATGTGTGTGACTGTGTCTGACACTATGTATGAGTGTGAGAGTGAGTGTGTGAGTATATATGTATGTTACAGAGAGAGAGAGAGAGAGAGAATGTGTGTGACTGTGTCTGACACTATGTATGAGTGTGAGAGTGAGTGTGTGAGTATATATGTATGTTACAGAGAGAGAGAGAGAGAGAGAGAGAGAGAGAGAGAATGTGTGTGACTGTGTTTGACACTATGTATGAGTGTGAGAGTGAGTGTGTGAGTATATATGTATGTTACAGTGAGAGAGAGAGAATGTGTGTGACTGTGTCTGACACTATGTATGAGTGTGAGAGTGAGTGTGTGAGTATATATGTATGTTACAGACAGAGAGAGAGATAATGTGTGTGACTGTGTCTGACACTATGTATGAGTGTGAGAGTGAGTGTGTGAGTATATATGTATGTTACAGTGAGAGAGAGATAATGTGTGTGACTGTGTCTGACACTATGTATGAGCGTGAGAGTGAGTGTGTGAGTATATATGTATGTTACAGAGAGAGAGAGAGAGAATGTGTGTGACTGTGTCTGACACAATGTATGAGTGTGAGAGTGAGTGTGTGAGTATATATGTATGTTACAGAGAGAGAGAGAGAGAGAGAGAGAGAGAGAGAGAGAATGTGTGTGACTGTGTCTGACACTATGTATGAGTGTGAGAGTGAGTGTCTGAGTATATACGTATGTTACAGAGAGAGAGAGAGAGAGAGAGAGAGAGAGAGAATGTGTGTGACTGTATCTGACACTATGTATGAGTGTAAGAGTGAGTGTGTGAGTATATATGTATGTTACAGAGAGAGAGAGAGAGAGAATGTGTGTGACTGTGTCTGACACTATGTATGAGTGTGAGAGTGAGTGTGTGAGTATATATGTATGTTACAGAGAGAGAGAGAGAATGTGTGTGACTGTGTCTGACACTATGTATGAGTGTGAGAGTGAGTTTGTGAGTATATATGTATGTTATAGAGAGAGAGAGAGAATGTGTGTGACTGTGTCTGACACTATGTATGAGTGTGAGAGTGAGTGTGTGAGTATATATGTATGTTACAGAGAGAGAGAGAGAGAGAATGTGTGTGACTGTGTCTGACACTATGTATGAGTGTGAGAGTGAGTGTGTGAGTATATATGTATGTTACAGAGAGAGAGAGAATGTGTGTGACTGTGTCTGACACTATGTATGAGTGTGAGAGTGAGTGTGTGAGTATATATGTATGTTACAGAGAGAGAGAGAGAGAGAGAGAGAGAATGTGTGAGACTGTGTCTGACACTATGTATGAGTGTGAGAGTGAGTGTGTGAGTATATATGTATGTTACAGAGAGAGAGAGAGAGAGAGAATGTGTGTGACTGTGTCTGACACTATGTATGAGTGTAAGAGTGAGTGTGTGAGTATATATGTATGTTACAGAGAGAGAGAGAGAGAATGTGTGAGACTGTGTCTGACACTATGTATGAGTGTGAGAGTGAGTGTGTGAGTATATATGTATGTTACAGAGAGAGAGAGAGAGTGTGTGAGACTGTGTCTGACACTATGTATGAGTGTGAGAGTGAGTGTGTGAGTATATATGTATGTTACAGAGAGAGAGAGAGAGAGAATGTGTGAGACTGTGTCTGACACTATGTATGAGTGTAAGAGTGAGTGTGTGAGTATATATGTATGTTACAGAGAGAGAGAGAGAGAGAGAGAGAGAGAGAATGTGTTTGACTGTGTCTGACACTATGTATGAGTGTAAGAGTGAGTGTGTGAGTATATATGTATGTTACAGAGAGAGAGAGAGAGAATGTGTGTGACTGTGTCTGACACTATGTATGAGTGTGAGAGTGAGTGTGTGAGTATATATGTATGTTACAGAGAGAGAGAGAGAGAGAGAGAGAATGTGTGTGACTGTGTCTGACACTATGTATGAGTGTGAGAGTGAGTGTGTGAGTATATATGTATGTTACAGAGAGAGAGAGAGAGAGAAAGAGAGAGAGAGAATGTGTGTGACTGTGTCTGACACTATGTATGAGTGTGAGAGTGGGTGTGTGAGTATATATTTATGTTACAGAGAGAGAGAGAGAATGTGTGTGACTGTGTCTGACACTATGTATGAGTGTGAGAGTGAGTGTGTGAGTATATATGTATGTTACAGAGAGAGAGAGAGAGAGAGAGAGAGAGAGAGAGAATGTGTGTGACTGAGTCTGACACTATGTATGAGTGTGAGAGTGAGTGTGTGAGTATATATGTATGTTACAGAGAGAGAGAATGTGTGAGAGAGAGAATGTGTGTGACTGTGTCTGACACTATGTATGGGTGTGAGAGTGAGTGTGTGAGTATATATGTATGTTACAGAGATAGAGAGAGAGAGAATGTGTGTGACTGTGTCTGACACTATGTATGAGTGTGAGAGTGAGTGTGTGAGTATATATGTATGTTACAGAGAGAGAGAGAGAGAGAGAGAATGTGTGTGACTGTGTCTGACACTATGTATGAGTGTAAGAGTGAGTGTGTGAGTATATTTGTATGTTACAGAGAGAGAGAGAGAGAGAGAGAGAGAGAATGTGTGTGACTGTGTCTGACACTATGTATGAGTGTAAGAGTGAGTGTGTGAGTATATATGTATGTTACAGAGAGAGAGAGATAATGTGTGTGACTGTGTCTGACACTATGTATGAGTGTAAGAGTGAGTGTGTGAGTATATATGTATGTTACAGAGAGAGAGAGAGAGATAATGTGTGTGACTGTGTCTGACACTATGTATGAGTGTAAGAGTGAGTGTGTGAGTATATATGTATGTTACAGAGAGAGAGAGAGAGAGAGAGAGAGAATGTGTGTGACTGTGTCTCACACTATGTATGAGTGTAAGAGTGAGTGTGTGAGTATATATGTATGTTATAGAGAGAGAGAGATAATGTGTGTGACTGTGTCTGACACTATGTATGAGTGTGAGAGTGAGTGTGTGAGTATATATGTATGTTACAGAGAGAGAGAGAGAGAATGTGTGTGACTGTGTCTGACACTATGTATGAGTGTGAGAGTGAGTGTGTGAGTATATATGTATGTTACAGAGAGAGAGAGAGAGAGAGAGAGAGAGAGAGAATGTGTGCGACTGTGTCTGACACTATGTATGAGTGTGAGAGTGAGTGTGTGAGTATATATGTATGTTACAGAGAGAGAGAGAGAGAGAATGTGTGTGACTGTGTCTGACACTATGTATGAGTGTGAGAGTGAGTGTGTGAGTATATATGTATGTGACAGAGAGAGAGAGAGAGAGAGAGAGAGAGAATGTGTGTGACTGTGTCTGACACTATGTATGAGTGTGAGAGTGAGTGTGTGAGTATATATGTATGTTACAGAGAGAGAGAGAGAGAGAGAGATAATGTGTGTGACTGTGTCTGACACTATGTATGAGTGTGAGAGTGAGTGTGTGAGTATGTATGTATGTTACAGAGAGAGAGAGCGAGAGAGAGAGAATGTGTGTGACTGTGTCTGACACTATGTATGAGTGTGAGAGTGAGTGTGTGAGTATATATGTATGTTACTGAGAGAGAGAGATAATGTGTGTGACTGTGTCTGACACTATGTATGAGTGTGAGAGTGAGTGTGTGAGTATATATGTATGTTACAGAGAGAGAGAGAGAGAGAGAGAATGTGTGTGACTGTGTCTGACACTATGTATGAGTGTGAGAGTGAGTGTGTGAGTATATATGTATGTTACAGAGAGAGAGAGAGATAATGTGTGTGACTGTGTCTGATACTATGTATGAGTGTGAGAGTGAGTGTGTGAGTATATATGTATGTTACAGAGAGAGAGAGAGAGATAATGTGTGTGACTGTGTCTGACACTATGTATGAGTGTGAGAGTGAGTGTGTGAGTATATATGTATGTTATAGAGAGAGAGAGAGAGAATGTGTGTGACTGTGTCTGACACTATGTATGAGTGTGAGAGTGAGTGTGTGAGTATATATGTATGTTACAGAGAGAGAGAGAATGTGTGTGACTGTGTCTGACACTATGTATGAGTGTGAGAGTGAGTGTGTGAGTATATATGTATGTTATAGAGAGAGAGAGAGAGAGAGAGAGAATGTGTGTGACTGTGTCTGACACTATGTATGAGTGTGAGAGTGAGTGTGTGAGTATATATGTATGTTACAGAGAGAGAGAGAGAGATAGAGAGAGAGAGAGAGAGAGAGAATGTGTGTGACTGTGTCTGACACTATGTATGAGTGTAAGAGTGAGTGTGTGAGTATATATGTATGTTATAGAGAGAGAGAGATAATGTGTGTGACTGTGTCTGACACTATGTATGAGTGTGAGAGTGAGTGTGTGAGTATATATGTATGTTACAGAGAGAGAGAATATGTGTGACTGTGTCTGACACTATGTATGAGTGTGAGAGTGAGTGTGTGAGTATATATGTATGTTACAGAGAGAGAGAATGTGTGTGACTGTGTCTGACACTATGTATGAGTGTGAGAGTGAGTGTGTGAGTATATATGTATGTTACAGAGAGAGAGAATATGTGTGACTGTGTCTGACACTATGTATGAGTGTGAGAGTGAGTGTGTGAGTATATATGTATGTTACAGAGAGAGAGAATATGTGTGACTGTGTCTGACACTATGTATGAGTGTGAGAGTGAGTGTGTGAGTATATATGTATGTTACAGAGAGAGAGAATATGTGTGACTGTGTCTGACACTATGTATGAGTGTGAGAGTGAGTGTGTGAGTATATATGTATGTTACAGAGATAGAGAGAGAATGTGTGTGACTGTGTCTGACACTATGCATGAGTGTGAGAGTGAGTGTGTGAGTATATATGTATGTTACAGAGAGAGAGAGAGATAGTGGGGCCTAGTTATCAAGCCGTCAACCTCAAATACGCTGGAATTCCGCAGCGTATTTGTGGCGAGGCTGATTCGCCTTAGTTATCAAAGGCTCGAGACCGGCAAAAGTAGAATTTTGTGACGTAAGCATCGATCCGCCGGACTCAGTCCGACACAGATCGATTCTTACGTCACTCCAGATGTTCCGCACACAAGTGCGGCACATTCTCACTACTTTTGCTAGCTATCAAAAAACTAGCAGGTACGCTCGGCACTTTTACGGCCCAGCGTACCTGGTTTTCAATCCGCCACCCCTGGAGGCGGCGGATCCCATAGGAATCAATGGGAGTCTGACCATAGCGAAAGTACAAGTTCGCTGCTGACAGGCATCACATTGATTCCTATGGGAGCTGTCTACACCTAACACCCTAACATGTACCCCGAGTCTAAACACCGATAATCTGACCCCCCCTACACCGCCGCAACTAAATAAAGTTATTACCCCCTAAACCGCCGCTCCCGGAGCCCACCGCAAGCTACTCTATACATATTAACCCCTAAACCGCCGCTCCCGGAGCCCACCGCAACTATAATAAATGTATTAACCCCTAAACCGCCGCTCCCTGAACCCGCTGCAACCTATATTAAATGTATTAACCCCTATCCTGCCCCCCCCTACACCGTCGCCACCTATAATATATTTATTAACCCCTAATCTGCCCCCCCTACACCGTCTCCACCTATAATAAATTTATTAACCCCTATCCTGCCCCCCACTACGCCGCCGCCACTGTCATAAAATTATTAACCCCTAAACCTAAGTCTAACCCTAACCCTAACGCCCCCCTAACTTAAATATTAATTAAATAAATCTAAATAAATTAACTCTTATTAAGTAAATGAATCCTATTTAAAACTAAATACTTAGCTTTAAAATAAACCCTAATATAGCTACAATATAAATAATAATTATATTCTAGCTATCTTAGGATTTATTTTTATTTTACAGGTACCTTTCAATTTATTTTAACCATGTACAATAACTATTAAATAGTTATTAACTATTTAATAGCTTACCTAGCTAAAATAAAGAGAAATGTACCTGTGAAATAAATCCTAACCTAAGTTACAATTACACCTAACACTACACTATACTTTAATAAATTATTCCTATTTAAAAATAAATACTTACCTGTAAAATAAACCCTAAGATAGCTACAATATAATTAATAATTATATTATAGCTATCAGAGACCTAGATTTGGAGTTTTGCGGTAGAAGGGCTGTTAACGCTCCGCGGGATTTTTTCTGGCCGCACCATAAATTTAACTCTGGTATCGAGAGTTCAAACAAATGCTGCGTTAGGCTCCAAAAAAGGAGCGTAGAGCATTTTTACCGCAAATGCAACTCTCGATACCAGAGTTGCTTACGGACGTGGCCAGCCTCAAAAACGTGCTCGTGCACGATATCCCTATAGGAAACAATGGGGCTGTTTGAGCTGAAAAAAAACAGCGTTCAGCTCCTAACGCAGCCCCATTGTTTCCTATGGGGAAACACTTCCTACGTCTGCACCTAACACTCTAACATGTACCCCGAGTCTAAACACCCCTAACCTTACACTTATTAACCCCTAATCTGCCGCTCCCGCTATCGCTGACCCCTGCATATTTTTTTAACCCCTAATCTGCCGCTCCGTAAACCGCCGCAACCTACGTTATCCCTATGTACCCCTAATCTGCTGCCCTAACATCGCCGACCCCTATATTATATTTATTAACCCCTAATCTGCCCCCCACAACGTCGCCGACACCTGCCTACACTTATTAACCCCTAATCTGCCGAGCGGACCTGAGCGCTACTATAATAAAGTTATTAACCCCTAATCCGCCTCACTAACCCTATCATAAATAGTATTAACCCCTAATCTGCCCTCCCTAACATCGCCGACACCTAACTTTAATTATTAACCCCTAATCTGCCGACCGGAGCTCACCGCTATTCTAATAAATGTATTAACCCCTAAAGCTAAGTCTAACCCTAACACTAACACCCCCCTAAGTTAAATATAATTTAAATCTAACGAAATAAATTAACTCTTATTAAATAAATTATTCCTATTTAAAGCTAAATACTTACCTGTAAAATACATCCTAATATAGCTACAATATAAATTATAATTATATTATAGCTATTTTAGGATTTATATTTATTTTACAGGCAACTTGGTAATTATTTTAACCAGGTACAATAGCTATTTAATAGTTACCTAGTTAAAATAATAGCAAATTTACCTGTAAAATAAATCCTAACCTAAGATATAATTAAACCTAACACTACCCTATCAATAAATTAATTAAATAAACTACCTACAATTACCTACAATTAACCTAACACTACACTATCAATAAATTAATTAAACACAATTCCTACAAATAAATACAATTAAATAAACTAGCTAAAGTACAAAAAATAAAAAAGAACTAAGTTACAAAAAATAAAAAAATATTTACAAACATAAGAAAAATATTACAACAATTTTAAACTAATTACACCTACTCTAAGCCCCCTAATAAAATAACAAAGCCCCCCAAAATAAAAAATTCCCTACCCTATTCTAAATTAAAAAAGGTAAAAGCTCTTTTACCTTACCAGCCCTGAACAGGGCCCTTTGCGGGGCATGCCCCAAGAATTTCAGCTCTTTTGCCTGTAAAAAAAAAACATACAATACCCAAGCCCCCCAACATTACAACCCACCACCCACATACCCCTAATCTAACCCAAACCCCCCTTAAATAAACCTAACACTAAGCCCCTGAAGATCTTCCTACCTTGTCTTCACCATCCAGGTTCACCGATCCGTCCTGAAGAGCTCCTCCGATGTCCTGATCCAAGCCCAAGCGGGGGGCTGAAGAGGTCCATGATCCGGTCAAAGTCTTCATCCAAGCGGGGCAGAAGAGGATCTTCCATCCGATTGAAGTCTTCATCCAAGCAGCATCCATCCGGAGCGAAGCGGCAGGATCCTGAAGACCTCCAGCGCGGAACATCCATCCGGCCCGACGACTGAACGACGAATGACTGTTCCTTTAAGGGACGTCATCCAAGATGGCGTCCCTCGAATTCCGATTGGCTGATAGGATTCTATCAGCCAATCGGAATTAAGGTAGGAATTTTCTGATTGGCTGATGGAATCAGCCAATCAGAATCAAGTTCAATCCGATTGGCTGATCCAATCAGCCAATCAGATTGAGCTCGCATTCTATTGGCTTTTACCTTTTTTAATTTAGAATAGGGTAGGGAATTTTTTATTTTGTGGGGCTTTGTTATTTTATTAGGGGGCTTAGAGTAGGTGTAATTAGTTTAAAATTGTTGTAATATTTTTCTTATGTTTGTAAATATTTTTTTATTTTTTGTAACTTAGTTCTTTTTTATTTTTTGTACTTTAGCTAGTTTATTTAATTGTATTTATTTGTAGGAATTGTGTTTAATTAATTTATTGATAGTGTAGTGTTAGGTTAATTGTAGGTAATTGTAGGTAGTTTATTTAATTAATTTATTGATAGGGTAGTGTTAGGTTTAATTATATCTTAGGTTAGGATTTATTTTACAGGTAAATTTGTTATTATTTTAACTAGGTAACTATTAAATAGCTATTGTACCTGGTTAAAATAATTACCAAGTTGCCTGTAAAATAAATATAAATCCTAAAATAGCTATAATATAATTATAATTTATATTGTAGCTATATTAGGATGTATTTTACAGGTAAGTATTTAGCTTTAAATAGGAATAATTTATTTAATAAGAGTTAATTTATTTAGTTAGATTTAAATTATATTTAACTTAGGGGGGTGTTAGAGTTAGGGTTTGACTTAGCTTTAGGGGTTAATCCATTTATTATAGTAGCGGTGAGCTCCGGTCGTCAGATTAGGGGTTAATAATTGAAGTTAGGTGTCGACGATGTTAGGGAGGGCAGATTAGGGGTTAATACTATTTATTATAGGGTTAGTGAGGCGGATTAGGGGTTAATACATTTATTATAGTAGCGCTCAGGTCCGCTCGGCAGATTAGGGGTTAATAAGTGTAGGCAGGTGTCGGCGACGTTGAGGGGGGCAGATTAGGGGTTAATAAATATAATATAGGGGTCGGCGGTGTTAGGGGCAGCAGATTAGGGGTACATAAGTATAACGTAGGTGGCGGCGCTTTGCGGTCGGCAGATTAGGGGTTAATTATTGTAAGTAGCTGGCGGCGACGTTGTGGGGGGCAGGTTAGGGGTTAATAAATGTAATACAGGGCTCGGTGGGGTTAGGGGCAGCAGATTAGGGGTACATAAGTATAACGTAGGTGGCGGTCGACAGATTAGGGGTTAAAAAATTTTAATCGAGTGGCGGCGATGTGGGGGGAGCTCGGTTTAGGGGTACATAGGTAGTTTATGGGTGTTAGTGTACTTTAGGGTACAGTAGTTAAGAGCTTTATGAACCGGCGTTAGCCCAGAAAGCTCTTAACTACTGCTATTTTCCTGCGGCTGGAGTTTTGTCGTTAGAGCTCTAACGCTCACTTCAGAAACGACTCTAAATACCGGCGTTAGGAAGATCCCATTGAAAAGATAGGATACGCAATTGACGTAAGGGGATCTGCGGTATGGAAAAGTCGCGGCTGAAAAGTGAGCGTTAGACCCTTTAATCACTGACTCCAAATACCAGCGGGCGGCCAAAACCAGCGTTAGGAGCCTCTAACGCTGGTTTTCACGGCTAACGCCAAACTCCAAATCTAGGCCAGAGGATTTATATTTATTTTACAGGTAACTTTGTATTTATTTTAGCTAGTTAGAATAGTTATTAAATAGTTATTAACTATTTAATAACTACATAGCTAAAAGAAATACAAAATTACCTGTAAAATAAATCCTAACTTAAGTTACAATTAAACCTAATACTATACTATCATTAAATTAATTAAATAAATTAACTACAAATAACTACAATTAAATACAATTACATAAACTAACTAAAGTACAAAAAAGGTTAGGGGTTAATAAATGTAATACAGGGCTCGGTGGGGTTAGGGGCAGCAGATTAGGGGTACATAAGTATAACGTAGGTGGCGGTCGGCAGATTAGGGGTTAAAAAATTTTAATCGAGTGGCGGCGATGTGGAGGGAGCTCGGTTTAGGGGTACATAGGTAGTTTATGGGTGTTAGTGTACTTTAGGGTACAGTAGTTAAGAGCTTTATGAACCGGCGTTAGCCCAGAAAGCTCTTAACTACTGCTATTTTCCTGCGGCTGGAGTTTTGTCGTTAGAGCTCTAACGCTCACTTCAGAAACGACTCTAAATACCGGCGTTAGGAAGATCCCATTGAAAAGATAGGATACGCAATTGACGTAAGGGGATCTGCGGTATGGAAAAGTCGCGGCTGAAAAGTGAGCGTTAGACCCTTTAATCACTGACTCCAAATACCAGCGGGCGGCCAAAACCAGCGTTAGGAGCCTCTAACGCTGGTTTTCACGGCTAACGCCAAACTCCAAATCTAGGCCAGAGGATTTATATTTATTTTACAGGTAACTTTGTATTTATTTTAGCTAGTTAGAATAGTTATTAAATAGTTATTAACTATTTAATAACTACATAGCTAAAAGAAATACAAAATTACCTGTAAAATAAATCCTAACTTAAGTTACAATTAAACCTAATACTATACTATCATTAAATTAATTAAATAAATTAACTACAAATAACTACAATTAAATACAATTACATAAACTAACTAAAGTACAAAAAATAAAAAAAGCTAAGTTACAAAAAATAAAAAAATATTTACAAACATGTTACAAATATTACAACAATTTTAAGCTATTTACACCTAATCTAAGCCCCCTAATAAAATAACAAACCCCCCCAAAATAAAAAAATGCCCTACCCTATTCTAAATTAAATAAATTTCAAAGCTCTTTTACCTTACCAGCCCTTAAAAGGGCCATTTGTGGGGGCATGCCCCAAAGAAAACAGCTCTTTTGCCTGTAAAAGAAAAATACAACCCCCCCCAACATTAAAACCCACCACCCACATACCCCTAATCTAACCCAAACCCCCCTTACAAAAACCTAACACTAATCCCCTGAAGATCATCCTACCTTGAGTCGTCTTCACTCAGCCGAGCCACCGATGGAACTGAAGAGGACTTCCGGAGCGGAAGAAGTTAATCCTCCAAGCGGCGCTGAAGAAATCTTCCATCCGATGAAGTCATCATCCAGGCGGCGCTGAAGAAAAGTCTTCGATCCGGCCGATGTCATCTTCAAAGAGGCGCTGAAGAGGTCTTCTATCCGGGCGAAGTCATCTTCCAAGCCGGGTCTTCAATCTTCCTTCCGCCGACGCGGAACCACCTTCTTCACCGACGGACTATGACGAATGACGGCTCCTTTAAGGGACGTCATCCAAGATGGCGTCCCCTCAATTCCGATTGGCTGATAGGATTCTATCAGCCAATCGGAATTAAGGTAGGAAAAATCTGATTGGCTGATGGAATCAGCCAATCAGATTGAGCTTGCATTCAATTGGCTGTTCCGATCAGCCAATAGAATGCGAGATCAATCTGATTGGCTGATTGGATCAGCCAATCGGATTGAACTTGAATCTGATTGGCTGATTCCATCAGCCAATCAGATTTTCCTACCTTAATTCCGATTGGCTGATAGAATCCTATCAGCCAATCGGAATTGAGGGGACGCCATCTTGGATGACGTCCCTTAAAGGAGCCGTCATTCGTCGTAGTCCGTCGGTGAAGAAGGTGGTTCCGCGTTGGCGGAAGGAAAATTGAAGACCCGGCTTGGAAGATGACTTCGCCCGGATAGAAGACCTCTTCAGCGCCTCTTTGAAGATGACATCGGCCGGATCGAAGACTTTTCTTCAGCGGCGCCTGGATGATGACTTCATCGGATGGAAGATTTCTTCAGCGCCGCTTGGAGGATTAACTTCTTCCGCTCCGGATGTCCTCTTCAGTTCCATCGGTGGCTCAGCTGAGTGAAGACGACTCAAGGTAGGATGATCTTCAGGGGATTAGTGTTAGGTTTTTGTAAGGGGGGTTTGGGTTAGATTAGGGGTATGTGGGTGGTGGGTTTTAATGTTGGGGGGGTTGTATTTTTCTTTTACAGGCAAAAGAGCTGTTTTCTTTGGGGCATGCCCCCACATATGGCCCTTTTAAGGGCTGGTAAGGTAAAAGAGCTTTGAAATTTATTTAATTTAGAATAGGGTAGGGCATTTTTTTATTTTGGGGGGGTTTGTTATTTTATTAGGGGGCTTAGATTAGGTGTAAGTAGCTTAAAATTGTTGTAATATTTGTAACATGTTTGTAACTTATTTTTTTATTTTTTGTAACTTAGCTTTTTTTATTTTTTGTACTTTAGTTAGTTTATGTAATTGTATTTAATTGTAGTTATTTGTAGTTAATTTATTTAATTAATTTAATGATAGTGTAGTATTAGGTTTAATTGTAACTTAAGTTAGGATTTATTTTACAGGTAATTTTGTATTTCTTTTAGCTATGTAGTTATTAAATGGTTAATAACTATTTAATAACTATTCTAACTAGCTAAAATAAATACAAAGTTACCTGTAAAATAAATATAAATCCTAAGATAGCTATAATATAATTATTAATTATATTGTAGCTATCTTAGGGTTTATTTTACAGGTAAGTATTTATTTTTAAATAGGAATAATTTATTAAAGTATAGTGTAGTGTTAGGTGTAATTGTAACTTAGGTTAGGATTTATTTCACAGGTACATTTATCTTTATTTTAGATAGGTAAGCTATTAAATAGTTAATAACTATTAAATAGTTATTGTACATGGTTAAAATAAATTGAAAGGTACCTGTAAAATAAAAATAAATCCTAAAATAGCTAGAATATAATTTATTATTTATATTGTAGCTATATTAGGGTTTATTTTAAAGGTAAGTATTTAGTTTTAAATAGGATTCATTTAGTTAATAAGGGTTAATTTATTTAGATTTATTTAATTAATATTTAAGTTAGGGGGGCGTTAGGGTTAGGGTTAGACTTAGGTTTAGGGGTTAATAATTTTATGACAGTGGCGGCGGCGTAGTGGGGGGCAGGATAGGGGTTAATAAATTTTTTATAGGTGGCGACGGTGTATGGGGGGCAGGATAGGGGTTAATAGGTTTAATATAGGTTGCGGCGGGTTCATGGAGCGGCAGTTTAGGGGTTAAACTATTTATTTAGTTGCAGCGAGGTGCGGGATCAGCAGGATAGGGGTTAATAATTTTATTATAGAGGGCGACGGTATAGGGGGGGCAGGATAGGGGTTACTAGGTATACTGTAGGTGGCAGCGGTGTCCGGGAGCGGCGGTTTAGGGGTTAATACATTTATAAGAGTTGCGGCAGGGTCTAGGAGCGGCGGTTTAGGGGTTAGTAACTTTATTTAGTTGCGGGAGGCTCCGGGGGCGCCGGTATAGGGATAGAACAGTGTAGTTTAGTGTGAGTGCTTAGTGACAGGCTAGCAATAAAGCTGGGAAAAAGCCGAAGGGCAGCGAGATCGGATGAGTGATAACTGTCACAGTCCGCTGCTCATCGCCCCGCGGCTTTTTGACAGCTTTATTTGATAACTTAGGCGTATTTTTTCAGGTCCGCGGCGGCGAAGGTAGGCGAGCTTCGGGCGTATTGGGCCGGCGAAGCCAGAAAAGAGAGAGAATGTGTGTGACTGTGTCTGACACTATGTATGAGTGTGAGAGTGAGTGTGTGAGTATATATGTATGTTACAGAGAGAGAGAGAGAATGTGTGTGACTGTGTCTGACACTATGTATGAGTGTGAGAGTGAGTGTGTGAGTATATATGTATGTTACAGAGAGAGATAATGTGTGTGACTGTGTCTGACACTATGTATGAGTGTGAGAGTGAGTGTGTGAGTATGTATGTATGTTACAGAGAGAGAGAGAGAGAGAGAGAATGTGTGTGACTGTGTCTGACACTATGTATGAGTGTGAGAGTGAGTGTGTGAGTATATATGTATGTTACTGAGAGAGAGAGATAATGTGTGTGACTGTGTCTGACACTATGTATGAGTGTGAGAGTGAGTGTGTGAGTATATATGTATGTTACAGAGAGAGAGAGAGAGAGAGAGAATGTGTGTGACTGTGTCTGACACTATGTATGAGTGTGAGAGTGAGTGTGTGAGTATATATGTATGTTACAGAGAGAGAGAGAGACAATGTGTGTGACTGTGTCTGATACTATGTATGAGTGTGAGAGTGAGTGTGTGAGTATATATGTATGTTACAGAGAGAGAGAGAATGTGTGTGACTGTGTCTGACACTATGTATGAGTGTAAGAGTGAGTGTGTGAGTATATATGTATGTTACAGAGAGAGAGAATGTGTGTGACTGTGTCTGACACTATGTATGAGTGTGAGAGTGAGTGTGTGAGTATATATGTATGTTACAGAGAGAGAGAGAATGTGTGTGACTGTGTCTGACACTATGTATGAGTGTGAGAGTGGGTGTGTGAGTATATATGTATGTTACAGAGAGAGAGAATGTGTGAGAGAGAGAATGTGTGAGAGAGAATGCATGTGTTTATTGTATTAGACTATATGAGGCCGAATGGAGCTTAAAGGGCCGTGTTTCTGGTGAGTCTTCAGAGTCGCCAGATACAGCAGTTATGAAGCAGCGGTCTAAAGACCGCTGCTACATAACCCTGTCCGCCTGCTCTGATGAGGCGGACAGGAATCGCCGGAATTCAACCCGATCGAGTACGATCGGATTGATTGACTCCTCCCTGATTGCGGCCGCGAGTCTGCAGGGGGCGGCGTTGCACCAGCAGCTCTTGTGATCTTGTGATCGGATCAGGTCCACAAGACCTTTAATAATATGGCCTCTATATGTGTGTTGTATGAGAGTGCGTGTGGGGTATGTGTTGTATGAGAGTTTTTGTGTGTGGTGTTAATTGTATGAGAGTGTGTGTGGTGAGGGAGGTGGGTGAGTGTGTGTTGTATGAGAGTGTGTGCGGTTAGTGTTTATTGTATGAGAGTGTGTGCAGTGAGTTTGTGTTGTATAAGAGTGTGTGTGTTGTATTAATGTGCCGTGAGTGTGTGTTATATGAGTGTGTATGCGGTGAGTATGTGTTGTAAGAGAGTGTGTTCGGTGAGTGTGTGTGCAGTGAGTGTGCAGTGAGTATGTGTTGTATGAGAGTGTGTGTTGTATGAGAGTGTGTGTAATGAGTGTCTTGTATTAGAGTGTCTGTGGTGAGTGTGTGTTGTATGGCAGTGTGTGCGGTGAGTGTGTGTTGTATGGGAGTGTGTTTGGTGAGTGTGTGTTTTTTTTATTGTGTGTTCGGTGAGTGTGTGTGCAGTGAGTGTCTGTGCAGTGAGTATGTGTTGTATGAGAGTGTGTGTTGTATGAGAGTGTGTGTAATGAGTGTCTTGTATTAGAGTGTCTGTGGTGAGTGTGTGTTGTATGACAGTGTGTGCGGTGAGTGTGGGTTGTATGAGAGTGTAAATGGTGAGTGTGTGTTGTATGAGAGAGTGTGCGGTAAGTGTGTGTTGTATGATAGTGTGTGTGATGTGTTATATGAGAGTGTGAACAACACTTTCAAATTTGACTACAATCAGGAATACACTACACAAACAATTTAGTCACTTTCCTAAAAAATATATATGTGTGTGTGTGTGTGTGTGTGTGTGTATGTATGTATGTATATATGAATATATATAGAGAGAATGTGTGTGTGTATAGTATTAGAGTATGTGTGTGTTCCATGAGATTGTGCATGGGGTATGTGTTGTATGAGAGTGTTTGTGTGTGGTGTTTGTTGTATGAGAGTGTGTGTGGTGAGTAAGGTTAGTGATTGTGTGTTGTATGAAAGTATGTGCGGTGAGAGTGTGTTGTATGAGATTGTGTGCAGTGAGTGTGTGTTGTAGGAGAGTGTGTGCAGTGAGTGTGTGTTATGAGAGTTTGTGCAGTGAGTGTGTGTTGTATAAGAGTGTGTGTGGTGTGTGTGTGATGTGCGAGTGTGTGTTATATAAGAGTGTGTTTTCTATGAGTGTGGTGTGTGTTTTATGAGAGTTTGTGCCTAGTGTGTGTTGTATGAGAGTGTGGGTCTAGTGTGTGTTGAATGAGAGTGTGTGTAGTGAGTGTGTTGTATAAGAGTGTTTGCAGTGAGTGTGTTTTTTATGAGAGTGTGCGCAGGGAGTGTGTTGTATGAGAGTGTGTGCATAGTGTTTTTTTTTGAGAGAGAGTTTGTGCAAATTTTCGGCTAGATTTAGAGTTTGGCGTTAGCCGTCAAAACCAGGGTTAGAGGCTCCTAACGCTGGTTTTGGGCTACCGCTGGTATTTCAGGAAAGGGTCAGTCAGAAAAGGGTCTAACGCTCACTTTGCAGCCGCAACTTTTCCATACCGCAGATCCCCGTACGCCATTTGCGTATCCTATCTTTTCAATGGGATCTTTCTACCGCTGGTATTTAGAGTCGTGGCTGAAGTGAGCGTTAGAACTCCAACGACAAAACTCCAGCCGCAGAAAAAAGTCAGGAGTTAAGAGCTTTCTGGGCTAACGCCGGTTCATAAAGCTCTTAACTACTGTGCTCTAAAGTACACTAACACCCATAAACTACCTATGTACCCCTAAACCGAGGTCCCCCCACATCACCGCCACTCTATTAAAATTTTTTAACCCCTAATCTGCCGACCGCACACCGCCGCAACCTTCGTTATCCCTATGTACCCCTAATCTGCTGCCCCTAACACCGCCGACCCCAATATTATATTTATTAACCCCTAATCTGCCGCCCCCAACGTCGCCTCCACCTACTTACAATTATTAACCCCTAATCTGCTGACCGGACCTCATCGCTACTATAATAAATGTATTAACCCCTAATCCGCCTCACTCCCGCCTCAATAACCCTATAATAAATAGTATTAACCCCTAATCTGCCCTCCCTAACATCGCCGACACCTAACTTCAAGTATTAACCCCTAATCTGCCGACTGGACCTCACCGCTACTCTAATACATTTATTAACCCCTAAAGCTAAGTCTAACCTTAACCCTAACACCCCCCTAAGTTAAATATAATTTAAATCTAACGAAATAAATTAATTCTTATTAAATAAATTATTCCTATTTAAAGCTAAATACTTACCTGTAAAATAAACCCTAATATAGCTACAATATAAATTATAATTATATTGTAGCTATTTTAGGATTAACATTTATTTTACAGGCAACTGTGTATTTATTTTAACCAGGTACAATAGCTATTAAATAGTTAATAACTATTTAATAGTTGCCTAGTTAAAATAATTACAAAATTACCTGTAAAATAAATCCTAACCTAAGTTACAATTAAACTTAACACTACACTATCAATAAATTAATTAAATAAAATACCTACAATTACCTACAATTAAACCTAACACTACACTATCAATAAATTAATTAAATAAAATACCTATAAATAAATACAATTAAATAAACTAACTAAAGTACAAAAAATAAAAAAGAACTAAGTTACAAAAAATAAAAAAATATTTACAAACATTAGAAAAATATTACAACAATTTTAAACTAATTAAACCTACTCTAAGCCCCCTAATAAAATAACAAAGACCCCCAAAATAAAAAAATGCCCTACCCTATTCTAAAATTAAAATAGAAAAGCTCTTTTACCTTACCAGCCCTGAAAAGGGCCTTTTGCGGGGCATGCCCCAAAGAATTCAGCTCTTTTGCCTGTAAAAAAAACCCCATACAATACCCCCCCCAACATTACAACCCACCACCCACATACCTCTAATCTAACCCAAACCCCCCTTAAATAAACCTAACACTAAGCCCCTGAAGATCTCCCTACCTTGTCTTCACCACACCGGGTTCACCGATCGGTCCAGAAGAGCCTCCAATGTCTTGATCCAAGCCCAAGTGGGGGGCTGAAGATGTCATTGATCCGGCTGAAGTCTTCATCCAAGCGGGAGCTGAAGAGGTCCATGATCCGACTGAAGTCTTCATCCAAGCGGGAGCTGAAGAGGTCCATGATCCGGCTGAAGTCTTCTATCAAGCGGGGGTTGAAGAGGTCCATCATCCGGCTGAAGTCTTCATCCAAGTGGGGGCTGAAGAGGTCCATCATCCGGCTGAAGTCTTGATCCAAGCGGGGGCTGAAGAGGTCCATCATCGGGCTGAAGAGGTCCATCATCCGGCTGAAGTCTTCATCCAAGCGGGGGCTGAAGAGGTCCATCATCCGGCTGAAGTCTTCATCCAAGTGGGGGCTGAAGAGGTCCATCATCCGGCTGAAGTCTTCTATCAAGCGGCATCTTCAATCTTCTTTTTTCCGGATCCATGTTCATCCCGCCGACGCGGAACATCCATCTTCACCGACGACTTCCCGACGAATGACGGTTTCTTTAAGGGACGTCATCCAAGATGGCGTCCCTCGAATTCCGATTGGCTGATAGGATTCTATCAGCCAATCGGAATTAAGTTAGGAAAAATCAGATTCAAGTTCAATCCGATTGGCTGATCCAATCAGCCAATCAGATTGAGCTCGCATTCTATTGGCTGATCGGAACAGCCAATAGAATGCGAGCTCAATCTGATTGGCTGATTGGATCAGCCAATCGGATTGAACTTGAATCTGATTGGCTGATTCCATCAGCCAATCAGATTTTTCCTACCTTAATTCCGATTGGCTGATAGAATCCTATCAGCCAATCGTAATTCGAGGGACGCCATCTTGGATGACGTCCCTTAAAGGAACCGTCATTCGTCGGGAAGTCGTCGTGAAGATGGATGTTCTGCGTCGGCGGGATGAACATGGATCCGGAAGAAAGAAGATTGAAGATGCCACTTGATAGAAGACTTCAGCCGGATCATGGACCTCTTCAGCTCCCACTTGGATGAAGACTTCAGTCGGATCATGGACCTCTTCAGCTCCCGCTTGGATGAAAACTTCAGCCGGATCATGGACATCTTCAGCCCCCCGCTTGGGCTTGGATCAAGACATAGGAGGCTCTTCTGGACCGATCGGTGAACCCGGTGTGGTGAAGACAAGGTAGGGAGATCTTCAGGGGCTTAGTGTTAGGTTTATTTAAGGGGGTTTGGGTTAGATTAGGGGTATGTGGGTGGTGGGTTGTAATGTTGGGGTGGGGGGTATTGTATGTTTTTTTTTACAGGCAAAAGAGCTGAATTCTTTGGGGCATGCCCCGCAAAAGGCCCTTTTCAGAGCTTTTCTATTTTAATTTTAGAATAGGGTAGGGCATTTTTTATTTTGGGGGTCTTTGTTATTTTATTAGGGGGCTTAGAGTAGGTGTAATTAGTTTAAAATTGTTGTAATATTTTTCTAATGTTTGTAAATATTTTTTTATTTTTTGTAACTTAGTTCTTTTTTATTTTTTATACTTTAGTTAGTTTATTTAATTGTATTTATTTGTAGATATTGTATTTAATTAATTTATTGATAGTGTAGTGTTAGGTTTAATTGTAACTTAGGTTAGGATTTATTTTACAGGTAATTTTGTCATTATTTTAACTAGGTAACTATTAAATAGTTATTAACTATTTAATAGCTATTGTACCTGTTTAAAATAAATACAGAGTTGCCTGTAAAATAAATATTAATCCTAAAATAGCTACAATATAATTATAATTTATATTGTAGCTATATTAGGGTTTATTTTACAGGTAAGTATTTAGCTTTAAATAGGAATAATTTATTTAATAAGAGTTAATTTATTTTGTTAGATTTAAATTATATTTAACTTAGGGGGGTGTTAGTTTTAGGGTTAGACTTAGCTTTAGGGGTTAATACATTTATTATAGTAGCAGTGAGGTCCGGTCGGCAGATTAGGGGTTAATAAGTGTAGGTAGGTGGCGGCGACGTTGGGGGGGGCAGATTAGGGGGTAATAAATATAATATAGGGGTCGGCAGTGTTAAGGGCAGCAGATTAGGGGTACATAGGGATAACGTAGGTTG
>NW_026511150.1:0-85000 GCF_027579735.1 Bombina bombina | reverse complement strand
ATATATATATATATATATATATATATATATATATATATATATATATATATATATATATATACAGTATATATATATATATATATATATATATATATATATATATATATATATATATATGAGAATGTGTGCAACTGTGTCTTACATTATTTATGAGTTTGAGAGGGAGTGTGTGTGTGTATATGTATGTAAGAGAGAGAATGTGTGAATGAGAATGAGTGTGTGTTGTTTGAGAGTGTGTGTGGGGTATGTGTTGTATAAGAGTGTTTTTGTGTGGTGTTTGTTGTATGAGAGTGTGTGTGGTGTGTGAGGTGAGTAATTGTGTTTTGTATGAAAGTATGGGCTGTGAGTGTGTGTTGTATGAGAGTGTGTGTTGTAGGAGTGTGTGTGCAGTGAGTGTATGTTGTATGAGAGTTTGTGCCGTGAGTGTGTTTTGTATGAGAGTGTGTTCAGTGAGTGTGTGTTGTATGAGAGTGTGTTTTGTATGAGAGTGTGTTGTGTGTGTGTTTTATGAGAGTGTGTGCCTAGTGTGTTTTTTATGAAAGTGTGGGCGGCAAGTGTGTGTTTTATGAGAGAGTGTGCAGTGACTGTGTTGTATGAGAGTGTTTGCGTTGAGTGTGTTGTATGAGAGTTTGTGCATAGTGTGTTTTGTATGAGTATTTTTTGTGTTGTATAAGAGTGTGTGTATAGTGTGTGTTGTATGAGAGTCTTTAGAACACTTTCAAATTTGACAATAATCAGTAATAAAGTACACATACACTTTAGTCACTTTCCCAAAAAATGTATGTGTTTGTATATATATATATGTAGCGGAGAGGCAGTAGGATCCGCAATATCTTTTAGTTAGGCAGAGACATCCTCATCTTAAAAATGTCATCTAAATAATTCAGTCCTAGTTTAAGTCTAAATCAGCTATTTATTTTGCTTCTAGCCACTGCTTAAAACTGGTGCAACAACAACAACTGTCTAAGACAATACAGTTACTCAAAACTGAAGTTAACCCCTCCAGTACTGTTGGATTTGCACCCTGTACCTATAATGGGCACAGGGTGACTTAACATAATGCCTGAATCCATAATCCGTAGGGCGGTTGACAGAGGGGTCTGTCACAATATATATATGTGTGTGTGTGTGTGTGTGTGTGTGTGTGTGTATGTATGCCTTTGCTGCTTAATAAATGGAGCCCATAAAATCATAAAGATAGACTAAAATTGTGAATGTGCTATAAATTAGACCAAAAATACTGTGTGGGTGTAATAAACTATTCTTAACATGAGAAATGATAATACAAAAGAAATGGGTTGGGTAACAAATAAGCCAAGAAAGATGAACAAATTCTTACCACAACAACAAGAAGATTTCCAAGAAGATATCCAAGAAAATATCCTTCTTAGACACATGTTGGCAAATTTGTGCATGCTCAGCTTGTATCTAAGTTAATAGGTCTGAAGAGTTATGATGTCATAACACCTTATAGTGAGCTCATACAGGGCTGATCATGTGGTGTTTTCAAAGCAGCATCATGTAGTTTATCTTATTTTGTTTATCTTAATTATACTTTGTAATCAAATTTTATGTCTAATATTAACCCCTTATGGACAAGGCCATTTTTTAATTTCTTTCCCTTAAGGACCAGGGCTATTTTTACATTTCTGCGGTGTTTTGTTTAGCTGTAATTTTCTTCTTACTCATTTACTGTACCCACACATATTATATACCGTTAAATGGACTTTCTAAAGATATCATCTTATAATTTACTATAAAAAAAAATATAAAATATGAGAAAAAAAATGGGGAAAAAAAACACTTTTTCTAACTTTGACCCACAAAATCTGTTACACATCTACAACCACCAAAAAACACCCATGCTAAATAGTTTCTAAATTTTGTTCTGAGTTTAGAAATACCCAATGTTTACATGTTCTTTGCTTTTTTGCAAGTTATAGGGCAATAAGTACAAGTAGCACTTTGCTATTTCCAAACCACTTTTTTCAAAATTAGCGCTTTTTACATTGGGACACTGATATCTTTCAGGAATTCCTGAATATCCCTTGACGTGTATATATATATTTTTAGAAGACATCCCAAAGTATTTCACTGCCAAATGCGATCAAATAAAAAAAAAACGTTCACTTTTTCACAAATTTTTTAACAAACTTTAGGTTTCTCAATGAAATTATTTACAAACAACTTGTGCAATTATGGCATAAATGGTTGTAAATGCTTCTCTGGGATCCCTTTTTGTTCAGAAATAGCAGACATATATGGCTTTGGTGTTGCTTTTTGGTAATTAGAAGGCCGCTTAATGCCACTGCGCACCACACATGTATTATGCCCAGCAGTGAAGGGGTTAATTAGGGAGCATGTAGTAGGGAGCTTCTAGGGTTAATTTTAGCTTAAGTGTAGTGTAGTAGACAACCCCGAGTATTGATCTAGGCCCATCTTGGTATATTTCATGCCACCATTTCACCGCCAAATGCGATCAAATTAAAAAAAATGTAAAATTTTTCACAATTTTAGGTTTCTCACTGAAATTATTTACAAACAGCTTGTGCAATTATGGCACAAATGGTTGTAAATGCTTCTCTGGGATCCTTTTTGTTCAGAAATAGCAGACATATATGACTTTGGCGTTGCTTTTTGATAATTAGAAGGCCGCTAAATGCCGCTGCGCATCACACGTGTATTATGGCTAGCAGTGAAGGGGTTAATTAGGTAGCTTGTAGGGAGCTTGCAGGGTTAATTTTAGCTTTAGTGTAGAGATCAACCTCCCATCTGACACATCACACCGCCTGATCCCTCCCAAACAGCTCTCTTCCCTCCCCCACCCCACAATTGTCCCCGCCATCTTAAATACTGGCAGAAAGTCTACCAGTACTAAAATAAAAGCCATCTTTTAATGTGTTATTTTTTTAAAGCATATTTACATATGCTGCTGTGTAGGATCCCCCTTGGCACTCAACCTCCCTGAGCCCCCCAAAACAGCTCTCTAATCCTCCCCACTCTCACTATTTGGTGCCATTTTGGGTACTGGCAGCTGTCTGCTAGTACCCACTTTTCAAACTATTTAGCATTTTTTTAAATATTTTTTAATTTTTCTGTAGTGTAGCTGGCCCCCCTCAATACCCCCCTCCCCCTCTCCCAGATCCCTTTTATAAATAAACATTTTTCCCCCACCAACCGCTCCCACCACACATCACCACACGCTCCCAACACACATCACCACACATCACCACCCACTCCCACCACACATCACCACACATCACCACACATCACCACACGGCACACGCTCCCACCACACATCACCACACGGCACACGCTCCCACCACACATCACCACACGCTCCCACCACACGGCACACGCACCTACCACACATGACCACACGCTCCCACCACACATCACCACACGGCACACGCTCCCACCACACATCACCACACGGCACACGCACCCACCACACATCACCACACGCTCCCACCACACATCACCACACGCACCCACCACACATCACCACACGGCACATGCTGCCACCACATATCACCCCACGACACACGCACCCACCACACATCACCACACGCTCCCACCACACATCACCACATGCTCCCACCACACATCACCACATGCTCCCACCACACATCACCACACACTCCCACCACACGCTCCCACCACACATCACCACCCGCTCCCACCACACATCACCACACGGCACACGCTCCCACCACACATCACCACATGGCACACGCACCCACCACACATCACCACATGCTCCCACCACACATCACCACACGCTCCCACCACACATCACCACACGCTCCCACCACACATCACCACCCGCTCCCACCACATCACCACCCGCTCCCACCACACATCACCACACGGCACAGGCACCCACCACACATCACCACACGCTCCCACCACACATCACCACATGCTCCCACCACACATCACCACATGCTCCCACCACACATCACCACACGGCACATGCACCCACCACACATCACCACACGCTCCCACCACACATCACCATGCACTCCCACCACACATCACCACACGCTCCCACCACACATCAACACATGCTCCCACAACACATCACCACACGCTCCCACCACACATCACCACATGCTCCCACCACACATCACCACACGCTCCCACCACACATCACCACACGCTCCCACCACACATCACCACATGCTCCCACCACACATCACAACACGCTCCCACCACACATCACCACACGCTCCCACCACACATCACCACATGCTCCCACCACACATCACCACACATCACCACACGGCACACGCTCCCACCAGACATCACCACATGGCACACGCACCCACCACACATCACCACACGCTCCCACCACACATCACCACACGCTCCCACCACACATCACCACATGCTCCCACCACACATCACCACATGCTCCCACCACACATCACCACACGCTCCCACCACACATCAGCACCCACTCCCACCACATCACCACCCACTCCCACCACACATCACCACACGGCACACGCTCCCACCACACATCACCACACGTTCCCACCACACATCACCACATGCTCCCACCACACATCACCACATGCTCCCACCACACATCACCACACGCTCCCACCACACATCACCACACGCTCCCACCACACATCACCACATCCTCCCACCACACGCTCCCACCACACATCACCACACACTGCCACCACACATCACCACACGCTCCCACCACAAATCACCACCCGCTCCCACCACACATCACCACACGGCACGCGCTCCCACCACACATCACCACATGGCACACGCACCCACCACACATCACCACATGCTCCCACCACACATCACTACACGCTCCCACCATACATCACCACACGCTCCCACTACACATCACCACCCGCTCCCACCACATCACCACCCGCTCACACCACACATCACCACACTGCACACGCACCCACCACACATCACCACACGCTCCCACCGCACATCACCACATGCTCCCACCACACATCACCACATGCTCCCACCACACATCACCACACGGCACACGCACCCACCACACATCACCACACGCTCCCACCACACATCACCACGCGCTCCCACCACACATCACCACACGCTCCCACCACACATCACTACATGCTCCCACAACACATCACCAAACGCTCCCACCACACATCACCACATGCTCCCACCACACATCACCACACGCTCCCACCACACATCACCACACGCTCCCACCACACATCACCACACGCTCCCACCACACATCACCACATGCTCCCACCACACATCACCACACGCTCCCACCACACATCACCACACGCTCCCATCACACATCACCACCCGCTCCCACCACATCACCACCCGCTCCCACCACACATCACCACACATCACCACACGGCACACGCTCCCACCACACATCACCACACGGCACACGCACCCACCACACATCACCACACGCTCCCACCACACATCACCACACGCTCCCACCACACATCACCACATGCTCCCACCACACATCACCACATGCTCCCACCACACATCACCACACGCTCCCACCACACATCACCACCCACTCCCACCACAACCAGTATAGATGGCGGGGGCATGCGTGCGCATCCCCGCCCCCGTGCGCGCTCCCGCACGCACCGGGGATTAATCCAGTGGAAGTTTCCCAGCCATGGGCCGCCCACCCTCCTCCCTGCAGCTGCTCCCACCCACCAACAATCGACACCATTGCTGGCCGATGCAGAGAGGGCCACAGAGTGGCCCTCTCTGCATCGGTGTGCCAGAAAAGGTATTGCAGTGATGCCTCAATAACGAGGCATCACGACAATACCTTGAAAGTGGCTGGAAGCAATCAGGATCGCTTCCAGCCGCTTTAAACACCTACATCGTACAGGGTATAAAGCTTGTCTTTAAAGACCAGTTTGTGTAAGACTTACCCTATACGACATGAGTTGTTAAGGGGTTAAAAACATACATTAGATAAAAGTAGAATTTAGTGACGTAACATAAGATCTGCCGGTCTCAGTCCGACACAGATCGATGCTTACGTCACTACAGATGTTCCGAATGCAAGTTCGGCAAAATCTGACTACCTTTGCTAGTTAACAAAAGTCTACCAGGTACTCTCGCCCCTATTCCGGACCAGCATTCTTGGTTTTCAATCCGTCGCCCTGGAGGCGGCGGATGCCATAGGAATCAATGGGAGTCTGAAAGCAGCGAAATCTCATGTTCACTGCTGCCCGATATCCCATTGATTCCTATGGTAATGTCTACACACACCCTAACATGTACCCCGAGTCTAAACACCCCTAATCTGCCCCCCCCTACACCGCGGCCACCTACATTATACTTATTAACCCCTAAACAGCCGCTACCATCTCCCACCACCACTCTAATAAACTTATTAACCCCTAAACCGCCGCTCCCGGAGTCCACCGCCACTAAAGTGTTTAACTCCTAAACCGCCACTCCTGGAGCCCACCGCCACCTACATTATATTTATTAACCCCTAATCTGCCCCCCCTACACCGCCGCCACTATATTAAATGTATTAACTCCTAAAACTAAGTCTAACCCTAACCCCCCCAACTTAAATATAATTTAAATAAATCTAAATAAATATTCCTATAATTAACAAAATTATTCCTATTTGAAACTAAATACTTACCTATAAAATAAACCCTAACGGCTAGATTACAAGTTTTGTCGGTAAAGACTTGCGTTGCTAACGAGCCTTTTTTTTCCAGCGCCTACTTTAAACAATGCTGGTATTACAAGTTTTCTGAATGGCTGCGTTAGCCTCAGAAAAGTCAGCGTTGATCAAATTTAGCGCCACTTCTCACTGTAATACCAGTGCTGGTTACAGTAGCAGTAAGCTGGCTAAAATGTGTTCGTGCACGATTTCCCCATAGGAAACAATGGGGCTGAGTCGGATGAAAAAAAACCTAACACCTGCAAAAAAGCAGCGTCCAGCTCCTAACGCAGCCCCATTGTTTCCTATGGGAAAATACTTTCTAAGTCTACACCTAACACTCTAACATGAACCCCGAGTCTAAACACCCCTAACCTTACACATATTAACCCCTAATCTGCCGCCCCGGACATCGCCTACACCTACATTATACTATTAACACCTAATCTGCTGCCCCGGACATCGCCGACACCTACATTATACTATTAACACCTAATCTGCCACTCCGGAGACCGCCGCCACATACATTATCCCTATGAACCCCTAATCTGCTGCCCCCAACTTTGCCGCCACCTACATACTATTTATTAACCCCTAATCTGCCACCCCCAATGTCACCGCCACCTACCTACACTTATTAACCCCTAATCTGCTGCCCCCAACATCGCCGCTACTATATTAAATGTATTAACCCCTAAACCTAAAGTCTAACCCTAACACCCCCCTAACTTAAATCTATTTTTAATAAATCTAAATAAAATTGCTATATTTAAATAAATTATTCATATTTAAAACTAAATACTGTAAAATAAACCCTAATATAGCTACAATATAACTAATAATTATAGCTATTTTAGGATTTATTTTTATTTTACAGGCAACTTTGTATTTATTTTAACTAGGTACAATAGTTATTAAATAGTTATTAACTATTTAATAACTACCTAGCTAAAATAAATACAAATTTACCTGTAAAATAAACCCTAACCTAAGTTACAATTACACCTAACACTACTCTATAATTAAATTAATAACATAAACTACCTACAATTAAATACAATTAAATTAAATAAACTAAATTACGGAAAAAAAAAACACTAAATTACAGAAAATAAAAAAGTAATTACAATATTTTAAACTAATTACACCTAATCTAATCCCCCTAATAAAATAAAAAAGCCCCCCAAAATAATAAATTTCCCTACCCTATACTAAATTACAAAAATAATCAGCTCTTTTAAAAGCCCTTAAAAGGGCTTTTTGAGGGGAATTGCCCCAAAGTAATCAGCTCTTTTACCTGTAAAAACAAAATACAATACCAGCCACAACATTACAACCCACCACCCACATACCCCTACTCTAAAACCCACCCAATCCCCCCTTAAAAACCTAACACTAACCCCCTGAAGATCACCCTACCTTGAGCCGTCTTCACCCAGCCGGGCCGAAGACTTCATCCGATTGGGGCAGAAGAGGTCCTCCAGACGGCAGAAGTCTTCATCCAGTCTCCATCTTCTATCTTCATCCTTCCGACGCAGAGCGGGTCCATCTTCATCCCAGCCATCCTCTTCATCCGGAGTCCTAACGATGAATGACGGTTCATTTAAGTGACGTCATCCAAGATGCCGTCCCTCGAATTCTGGTTGGCTGATTGACCTTGCATTCTATTGGCTGATCTGTAATTCCAGTTGGCTGATAGAATCCTATTGGCTGTTCCAATCAGCTTAAAGGACCCATCATTGTTCAAGAAGACGTTGATGGAAGAGGATGCTCTGTGTCGGATGTCTTGAAGATGGAGCCGCTCCGCGCCGGATGGATGAAGATAGAAGATGCCATCTGGATGAAGACTTCTGCCCGTCTGGAGGACCTCTTCTGCCCAGCTTCGATGAAGACTTCTGCCCGTCTGGAGGACCTCTTCTGCCCCGGCTTCGATGAAGACTTCTGCCCGTCTGGAAGACCACTTCGCCCGGCTTTCTTTGAGGACTTCGGCCCAGGTTGGGTGAAGACTTCTCAAGGTAAGGTGATCTTCAAGGGGTTAGTGTTAGGTTTTTTAAGGGGGGATTGGGTGGTTTTTAGAGTAGGGTTGGGTGTGTGGGTGGTGGGTTTTAATGTTGGGGGGGTATTGTACTTTTCTTTTCAGGTAAAAGAGCTGATTACTTTGGGGCAATGCCCTGCAAAAAGCCCTTTTAAGGGCTATTTGTAATTTAGTATAGGGTAGGGCTTTTTATTATTTTGGGGGGCTTTTTTATTTTATTAGTGGGATTAGATTAGGTGTAAGTAGTTTAAAAATCTTGTAATTATTTTATTATTTTCTGTAATTTAGTGGTTTTTTTCGTACTTTAGATAATTGTATTTAATTGTAGTTAATTGTAGTTAATTTATTTAATTTATTTAATTATAGTGTAGTGTTAGGTGTAATTGTAACTTAAGTTAGGTTTTATTTTACAGGTACTTTTGTATTTATTTTAACTAGGTAGTTATTAAATAGTTAATAACTATTTAATAACTATTCTACCTAATTAAAATAAATGCAAACTTGCCTGTAAAATAAAAATAAATCCTAAGCTAGCTACAATGTAACTATTAGTTATATTGTAGCTATCTTAGGGTTTATTTTATAGGTAAGTATTTAGTTTTAAATAGGAATAATTTAGTTAATGATAATAATTTTATTTATATTTATTTAAATTATATTTAATTTAGGGGGTGTTAGGGTTAGGGTTAGACTTAGGTTTAGGGGTTAATAAATGTAATATAGTGGCGGCGGTGTAGGGGGGCAGATTAGGGGTTAATAATTATAATGTAGGTGGCGGCGGTGTAGGAAGGGCCGATTAGGGGTTGATAAATGTAATATAGTGGCAGCGGTGTAGGGGGGCAGATTAGGGGTTAATAATTATAATGTAGGTGGCGGCGGTGTGGGGGGGCAGATTAGGGGTTAATAAATGTAATATAGTGGCAGCAGTGTAGGGGGGGCAGATTAGGGGTTAATAATTATAATGTAGGTGGCGGTGGTGTAGGGGGGGCAGATTAGGGGTTACTAAATATAATGTAGGTGGCGGTGGGCTCTGGGAGTGGCGGTTTAGGGGTTAAACACTTTATTTAGTTGCGGCGGGGTTCGTGAGCGGCGGTTTAGGGGTTAATACATTTATTAGAGTTGCGGTGGGGTCTGGGAGCGGCAGTTTAGGGGTAAAACAGTATAGTATAGTGTGGGTGTTCAGTGACAGGGTACCAATAAAGCTGGGAAAAAGCCGAAGAGCAGCGTGATCGATGACTGTTAGTTAACAACAGTCCGCTGCTCATCGTACAGTACTTGGTAATTTTGGAGAACGTATTCAGGTCCGTGGTAGCGATGTTAGGCGATCTTAGGTGACCGTATTGGTGCGGCAAATGCAGGTAAGTTGACAGCTTGATAAGTAGGGGCCTCTCTCTCTCATTCTCTCCCTCTCATTCTCTCTCTCATTCTCTCTCTTTCTTTCTCTCTTTCTCTCTCTCTTTCTCTCTCTCTCTTTCTCTCTCTCTTTCTCTCTCTCTCTCTTTCTTTCTCTCTTTCTCTCTCTCTCTCTCTCTCTCTCTCTCTTTCTCTCTCTCTCTCTTTCTTTCTTTCTTTCTTTCTGTCTCTCTCTCTCTTTCTTTCTTTCTTTCTTTCTTTCTCCCTCTCTTTCTCTCTCTCTCTCTCTCTCTCTCTCTTTCTTTCTTTCTTTCTCTCTTTCTCTCTTTCTCTCTTTCTCTCTCTCTCTCTCTCTCTCTCTCTCTCTCTCTCTCTCTTTCTTTCTCTCTCTCTTTCTCTCTATACCATACTTCGGACCAACCTGATTTTACTTTAAAATGAAGCTACAAGGATATTTATATTGCAGACCTTGGCACCAAAGAGTTTAAATTACCATTTGGACTGGCACTGTTTTTTATGATAACCTGGACATTTGTCAGTTAAGGTTAATAAAAGCTAAAGAACTCTTTAATCCTTGGTGAGTATGGTTTGATGTCCACTTATGATGAATATGGTTGCAGGTTTGCCCTTAGTCCTAATTCTGCTTATATATTCTGCCATTTGGGTTGCTACAGCCTAACTTTTAATGAGACCTTTAGCTAAGGGTGTGTTTGAGATATTTCAGAGATAATTGTAGCTGAGCACTGAGATAGTGGGAAACTCATCTAATTAATATGATAGTCCATTACTTTTAGGCGTTTACGATTTTATTTTCTAGCTTGGATAACTATAATATGAAGATATTAACAGAGATCTTGCTGCTCTGAGGATTACTGAGCGGCTTATTTAACCAACCTTGTACAATTTTTTTGGATACGATTAGGAGTAGTGGCAAAAACATGTATAGAACTACTTATAGAGGCCTACTTATCAAGCCGTCAACTTTCTTGCATTCAACGGCACCAATACGCTCGCCTGACATCGCCTAAAATCGCGGCCGTGGACCTGAATACGCTCTCCATATTTATTAAAAAAAGCTGTCAAAAAGCCACGCACCAAGTATGGGGCGATGAGCAGCAGACTGTTGTTAACTAACAGTCATCGATCTCGCTGCTATTTGGCTTTTTCCCAGCTTTATTTATATCCTGTCACTAAACACCACCACTATACTAAAATGTTTAACCCCTATCCCGCTGCTCCCAGAGCCCAGTGCAACTCTAATAAACTTATTAACCCCTATTCCACCGCTCCCCGACAACGCCACAACTAACTAAATGTATTAACCCCTATCCCTCCGCTCCCGGAGCCCACCGCAACTAAAGCCGGCAGAAGTCTTCATCCAGATGGCATCTTCTATCTTCATCCAATCAGCCAATAGAATGCGAGCTCAATCCTATTGGCTGATTGGATCAGCCAATAAGATGAAAGCTCAATCCTATTGGCTGATTGCAACAGCCAATAGGATTTTTTCAACCTTAATTCCGATTGGCTGATAGAATTCTATCAGCCAATCGGAATTTAAGGGATGCCATCTTGAATGACCTCATTTAAAAGGAAACTTCATTGTTCAAGAAGACGTCGAAAGAAGAGGATGCTCCGCGCCAGATGTCTTGAAGATGGAGCCGCTCCGCACCGGATGGATGAAGATAGAAGATGCCGCCTGGATGAAGACTTCTGCCGGCTTGGATGAAGACTTCGGCCCGCTTGGATGAAGACTTTGGCCCGCTTGGATGAAGACTTCTGCTGACTTCGATGAGGACTTCTGCCGCTTCGTTGAGGATGGATGTCGGGTCTTCAAAAACTGTAAGTGGATCTTCGGGGTTAGTGTTAGGTTTTTTTAAGGGTTTATTGGGTGGGTTTTAATTTTAGATTAGGGACTTTGGGCGGAAAAAGAGCTAAATGCCCTTTTAAGGGCAATGCCCATCCAAATGACCTTTTCAGGGCAATGGGGTATTTGTATTTTTATTTACAGGTAAAAGAGCTGATTTCTTTGGGGCAATGCCCCGCAAAAGGCCCGTTTAAGGGCCATTGGTAGTTTATTGTAGGCTAGGGTTATTTTTTATTTTGGGGGGCTTTTTTATTTTCATAGGGCTCTTAGATTAGGTGTAATTAGTTTAAATATTTGAATTTGTTTTATTTATTTTGTGTAACAGTGTTTATTTTTTTTGTACCTTGCACCTAGATTTAGAGTTTTGCGTTAGCCGTCCAAACCAGCGTTAAGGGGTCCTAACGCTGGTTTTGGCCGCCCGCTGGTATTTAGAGTCAGTCAGGAAAGGGTCTAACGCTCACTTTCCAGCTGCGACTTTTCCATACCGCAGATCCCCTTACGTGAATTGCAAATCCTATCTTTTCAATGGGATCTTTCTAACGCTGGTATTTAGAGTCTTGGCTGAAGTGAGCGTTAGAACTCTAAAGACAAGACTCCAGCCACAGAAAAAAGTCAGAAGTTAGGAGCTTTATGGGCTAACGCCGGCTCATAAAGCTCTTAACTATTGTGCTCTAAAGTACACTAACACCCATAAACTACCTATGCACCCCTAAACCGAGGTCCCGCCACATCGCCGCCACTATAATTAAATTTTTTAACCCCTAATCTGCCGACCGCACACCGCCGCAACCTACATTATCCCTATGTACCCCTAATCTGCTGCCCCTAACATCGCCGACACCTACATAATATTTATTAACCCCCCAACGTCGCCGCTACCTACCTACACTTATTAACCCCTAATCTGCCGACCGGACCTCGCCGCCACTATAATAAATGTATTAACCCCTAAACCGCCTCACTCCCACCTCAAAAACCCTATAATAAATAGTATTAACCGCTAATCTGCCCTCCCTTACATCGCCGACACCTAACTTCAAGTATTAACCCCTAATCTGCCGACCGGACTTCAATAAATGTATTAACCCCTAAAGCAAAGTCTAACCCTAACCCTAACACCCCCCTAAGTTAAATATAATTTAAATCTAACAAAATAAAATAAATCTTATTAAATAAATTAATCCTATTTAAAGCTAAATACCTGTAAAATAAACCCTAATATAGCTACAATATAACGAATAATTATATTGTAGCTATTTTAGGATTTATATTTATTTTACAGGCAACTTTGTATTTATTTTAACTAGGTACAATAGCTATTAAATAGTTATTTACTATTTAATAGCTACCTAGTTAAAATAATTACAAAATGTCCTGTAAAATAAATCCTAACCTCAGTTATAATTATACCTAACACTACACTATCAATAAATTAATAAACTAAACTACCTACAATTATCTACAATTAAATCAACTAAACTAAATTACAAAAAAAAACACTAAATTACAAAAAAAAAATATTACAAAAATTTTAAACTAATTACACCTACTCTAAGCCCACTAAAAAATAACAAAGCGCCCCAAAATAAAAAAATGCCCTACCCTATTCTAAAATAAATAGTTAACAGCTCTATTACCTTACCAGCCCATAAAAGGGCTTTTTGCGGGGCATGCCCCAAAGTCATCAGCTCTTTTGCATTTAAAAAAAACATGCAATCCCCCCCAACATTACAACCCACCACCCACATACCCCTAATCTAACCCAAAACCCCCTTAAAAACCTAACACTAAGCCCCTGAAGATCTCCCTACCTTATCTTCACCACGCCGGGTATCACTGATCCGTCCAGAAGAGGGTCCGAAGTCTTCATCCTATCCGGCATGAGGAGGTCCTCCAGAGGGTCCGAAGTCTTCATCCTAGCCGGCAAGAAGAGGACATCCGGACTGGTAGACATGTTCATCCAGGCGGCGTCTTCTATCTTCATCCATCCGGCGCAGAGCGGAACCATCTTGAAGCAGCCGACGGGGATCCATCCTCTTCTTCCGGTGACTCCCGACAAATGAAGGTTCCTTTAAGTGACGTCATCCAAGATGTCGTCCCTCGAATTCGGAATTAAGGTAGGAAAAATCTGATTGGCTGATTGAATCAGCCAGTCAGATTCAAGTTCAATCCGATTGGCTGATCCAATCAGCCAATCAGATTGAGCTCGCATTCTATTGGCTGTTCCCATCAGCCAATAGAATGCAAGCTCAATGTGATTGGCTGATCCAATCAGCCAATCGGATTGAACTTGAATCTGATTGGCTGATTCAATCAGCCAATCAGATTTTTCCTACCTTAATTCCGATTGGCTGATAGAATCCTATCAGCCAATGGGAATTCGAGGGACGCCATCTTGGATGACGTCACTTAAAGGAACCTTCATTCGTCGGGAGTCGCCGGAAGAAGAGGATGGATCCACGTCGGCTGCTTCAAATGGTCCCGCTCTGTGCCGGATGGATGAAAGATAGAAGACGCCGCCTGGATGAACATGTCTACCGGTCCTCTTCTTGCCGGATAGGAAGAAGACTTCGGACCCTCTTCTGGACGGATTGGTGATGCCCGGCGTGGTGAAGATAAGGTAGGGAGATCTTCAGGGGCTTAGTGTTAGGTTTTTTAAGGGGGGTTTGGGTTAGATTAGGGGTATGTGGGTGGTGGGTTGTAATGTGGGGGGGGATTTTATGTTTTTTTTTAAATACAAAAGAGCTGATGACTTTGGGGCATGCCCCGCAAAAGGCCCTTTTAAGGGCTGGTATGGTAAAAGAGCTGTTAACTTTTTATTTTAGAATAGGGTAGGGCATTTTTTTATTTTGGGGGCTTTGTTATTTTTTTAGGGGGCTTAGAGTAGGTGTAATTAGTTTAAAATTCTTGTAATCTTTTTTTATTTTTTGTAATTTAGTGTTTGTTTGTTTTTTTGTAATTTAGTTTAGTTGATTTAATTGTAGATTATTGTTGGTAGTTTAGTTTATTAATTTATTGATAGTGTAGTGTTAGGTTTAATTGTAACTTAGGTTAGGATTTATTTTACAGGTAATTTTGTACTTATTTTAACTAGGTAGCTATTAAATTGTACCTAGTTAAAATAAATACAAAGTTGCCTGCAAAATAAATATAAATCCTAAAATAGCTACAATATAATAATTTGTTATATTGTAGCTATATTAGGGTTTATTTTACAGGTAAATATTTAGCTTTAAATAGGATTAATTTATTTAATATTATTTTATTATATTTCGTTAGATTTAAATTATATTTAACTTAGGGGGGGTGTTAGGGTTAGGGTTAGACTTAGCTTTAGGGGTTAATACATTTATTAGAGTAGCGGCGAGGTCCGATCGGCAGATTAGGGGTTAATACTTGAAGTTAGGTGTCGGCGATGTTAGGGAGGGCAGATTAGGGGTTAGGGGTTAATACTATTTATTATAGGGTTTTTGAGGCGGGAGTGAGGCGGTTTAGGGTTTAATACATTTATTATAGTGGCGCCGAGGTCCGGTCGGCAGATTAGGGGTTAATAAGTGTAGGCAGGTAGCGGCGACGTTGGGGGCGGCAGATTAGGGGTTAATAAATATAATATAGGGGTCGGCGATGTTAGGGGCAGCAGATTAGGGGTGCATAGCTATAATGTAGGTTGCGGTGGTGTACGGAGCGGCAGATTAGGGGTTAATAATAAAATGCAGGGGTCAGCGATAGTGGGGGCAGCAGATTAGGGGTTAATAAGTGTAAGGTTAAGGGTGTTTAGACTCGGGGTACATGTTAGGGTGTTAGGTGCAGACTTAGGAAGTGTTTCCCCATAGGAAACAATGGGGCTGCGTTAGGAGCTGAACGCTGCTTTTTTGCAGGTGTAAGGGTTTTTTTCAGCTCAAACTGCCCCATTGTTTCCTATGGGGGAATCGTGCACGAGCACGTTTTTGAAGCTGGCCGCGTCCGTAAGCAATGCTGGTATTGGAGTTGAAGTGGCGGTAAATTATGCTCTACGCTCCCTTTTTGGAGCCTAACGCAGCCCTTTAGAGAACTCTAAATACCAGCGTTGTTTAAAAGGTGCGGGGGGGGGAAACACGCGTAGCTAACGCTACCCTTTGGCCACAAAACTCTAAATCTAAGTTAGTGTTTGTTATTTTGTGTTACTTAGTTGTTAGTTTTTTGTTACTTTGTAATTTTTAATAGTAGATTTAAATTATTTGAGTACGGTTAGGTTTTTAACTATAAAATATATATTATTTAATTTGTAGTTTAATATAATTTTAGGGTAACAGTTATGGTAGATTAATTAATAGATTAATGTAGTTTAATGTAATTTTAGTATAATAGGGTAGATTAATAGTTTAATATAGTTTAATGTAATTTTAGTATAATAGTTAGGGTAGGTTAATTAATAGTTTAATATAGTTTAATTTAATTCTAAAGGTAAGTTTAAATTTATTATAAGATAGGAATGATGTAATTTTAATGTGCAGTTAGCGGGTTGTTAGGCTTAGGGGTTAATAAGCTAATTTAGTTTATGGCAATGTGGGGGGCTGGCGGTTTAGGGGTTTATAGATTTAGTAAGTGGTAGTGATATGGGAGGCCAGGGGTTTAGGGGTTAATATATTTAGTTAGTTGCGGTGGGCTCCGGGAGCAGCGGGATAGGGGTTAATATATTTGTTAACGTGGCGGCGGGTTCCGGGAGTGGCGGAATAGGGGTTAATAACTTTATTTAGTTGCGGCGGGGTCCGGGAGCGGCGGGCTAGGGGTTAATAATATTATGTAGGTGGCGGTGGTGGGGGCGGCAGATTAGGGGTGTTTAGACTCGGGGCTTATGTTAGGGTGTTAGGTGTAAACATAACTTTTATTCTCCCATAGGAATCAATGGGATATCGGGCAGAAGCGAACATAAGCTTTCGCTACTTTCAGACTCTCATTGATTCCTATGGCATCCGCGGCCTCCAGGGCGACGGATTGAAAAGCAGGTACGCTGGGCCGGAAAAGTGGCGAGCGTACCTGTTAGCAGTTTGATAACTAGCAAAAGTAGTCAGATAGTGCCAAATTTGCATTTGGAACATCTGTAATGATGTAAGCATCGATCTGTGTCGGACTGAGACCGGCGGATCGTATGTTACGTCACAGATTTCAACTTTTGCCGGTCTGTAGGCTTTGATAAATGAGGCGAATCAAGCTCACCACAATTACACTGCGGAATTCCTGTGTATTTGCAGTTGATGGCTTAATATATAGGCCTCATAGTAAAAGTGTAAGCTGTAAGGATGTGTCTGTATATAGTATACAGAATCAGTATAGCTCCAGTAGGTATTAACCAATAGAAGAGCTAGACTGTAGCATGTGTTGATACGCTGATGGTTGTCATGGCAACTCTTATACACTAAAGTCCAGCTACTTATGGGGACCTATATGTACATATATTTTTTCCTTATATATTTTTTCCTTATCCAAGGGTGTTTTGTAACTAATTGAATATATTTATGTTTAGAACCCAACCGAGTGCCAGGTCGCCTGCTTTCACTTCAGGTGGGGGGGGGGGGGCTAAGGGAGGGGGTGATGCAACGGTCGGTCTTGGTAAAGTTTTAAATTTCATGGTGAGGGTGAGTATTGTGTCATTTTATTTGTGTTTGAAGAATGGGGTGAAACCCTGAAACATTATACATTAACCCCAGACAGTCTGTGCACCCCTCCCTTGTTCCCAGTTTGTTTGATTGAGAGCTTGCATTGTTTGGTTGTTTTGGGAGCCTGGTTTTGGGAGAGACCTTGACGTGGTACCTGGGCTTGTCCCATTTGGCCAGATGCAGTAACTAACTCTTCCATTTTTGCTTTTAATCTTAGCTGAGAGCTTGTAAGTGAGTGCTGAACTTCCTCTGTGTGCTGTATTAATGTGTTTTGTTATTTTCCCTATGGACCTTGCAATTTGAACTGTCTAGGGTTAACTGCCTGTGACTTCCTGTGAGTGCAATTGAGCACCCAGGGCTGAGCATGTGTCATGTTCTGGTGTACATGTGCTCAGGACACAGACCCTCGGGGCAGTGGTAGGGATTTGGAGACACCAACCCCTGACCCAGGGAAGAGTATCCTGGATGTGGATAGATGATATTCTGTGATTCATAGTTGCAAGAAGTTATTGTAGAATTCATGGAGAGTGTAACATATGTATACAATATATTCTGGCTTCACTGTGACTTATAGATAGTTAATAGGAGTAGATGCAGGATTCATGAGAAAAAAATATAGCAATGTAGGATCTTCAGGCTTTAGAGTAAACTGGTAGAAGATTGACTCAAAGATGCAAACTAAGATTTGTTGCACCGTAATCCTGGAGTCCCGCATGTGTGGGAAAAGATACAGCTAGACGGCCTGGTACCAGATCCGCTGTGGGATGGGTACTGTCCCCTAGGGTCCGACACTCTTTCAAACCAACTCACTAACAGAAGTGGCAGGCTAAGCTACCTGGACGGATAAATCAGGCGCAGCACGGCGTTGGCAGCTTCAGGTGTACAGCTCAGCTGATGTGGAGACGCTCTCTGGACGGAGTCACTGTTGCACTACTGCATTGCCCTGACCCCTGATGCCGTGAGCCTGTAGGTGAGAGTTGTTCCAGTATCCGGTAAGGATCAGAGGCGATTTTGATTTTTGCTGATACTCTGCTTGGGACTGATTGAGCTTATATCGGCTGAGGTCCCTACAAGTCAAGAAAGTAAAAGCGCAAGTATTGTGCCCCTGCAAGGGGACTGGTTACATGACTGTTTGCAATTTTCCTTTTTCTACCTAAGAGAACATTTTCCATATTGCTAATGCCTATATGGTAATGTGAATTCAATCCACCTTGGAGTAACTGATACAACTTGCGGAATGTGTATATAATATCTGCCCTTGTATTATTGTTTTGTGCAGTCCAACTAGCATACTGTCTGTAAATAATATATACATCTGCTCAAGGTCCTCACGGAATAAGCGGCACAAACAGGGGCAAAAAAGGCAACATAATATTAAGATAATCAGAGCTAAAACTCTGGAAGGATGAACTGTCCGTGTCTGATATGCAGTGAACTTGAATAAGTGCTAATCAGGCAGTAAAGGCTCAAAAGAACTACCAGCCAGTTTATAAGTACAGCTTTGTTATTTTTCTTTGTGTGTTTTTTCTGGCAACTAGCTAAACCTGAGGGTATACTTTAAGCTGTGTGCATATTTCAAGTGAACCTAAGCAAGAGCTGCTCAGGCAGTAAAAATTCTAAAGTTTTTGCTCTATCATCAGCCAGTTTATAAGCACAGCTATATTGTTTTTTTTGGTTTTGGTTTTTTTTCTTGCTTCTGCTGGTAATTAGTTAAACTTGTGTGTATATTTTAAGACAGGTTTACCTGATAACATTAAGTTGTGTGGGGAATTTATACTGGGCTATAAATTGCTTGAAATAATTATGGAAATTATGATAATAACTATATAGCAATCTCTCTCTTTTTGAGGAAGTCTACTCTATAGGCCATTCTACAGTTGTACTGCACAGCGGTTCCTATCCTAGAATATAAATATCTGAAGTATTACTATCTTAAGTGCGAAGGTGCTGCATTACAGTTTCTACAATTTCTCAAGTAACTTACATTTAAAAAAAAAAAAAAGTGTATCTTTAAATACTGTCTTTTCCCCCCTAAATCACATTCACAATATTTTCACTGAATTAATCTGTTCACCTTTTTTTTTATATGTGTGTGTGTATATATATATATATATATATATATATATATATATATACGCATCTGCGTGTGTGTAGACACAATATTTTAAGTATTTTTTGAGTCACACCCTCTTTTTTTTTTTTTTTTTTTCTTTGTCAATATAAAAACACATCTGTATTAACTAATTTTTCACTCATACACCTCATTATTTTAGTAAATAGGGTTTTGTTTTTTTTTTTGTTTTTTTTTCACCTGGTAGTGCTCTCTCTATTTAGTAGAGCACACAGTAAGGGGAAAAAGCCAGTGCAATATATGGACAGATATATTACGACCTCTAAGTTTACTTCCCCAAATTCCCCAAACATGCCAGTTAAACAAAAAGATAGGAAGAATCGTATATCAGATACCTTACCTGAAGCAGTAAAAGAGACACTAGCACTTAAAAATGACATTCAGCCACTAATAAATCAATTGTAAGAAATTTTTCTACCTCAATTCAAGCTGTTACAGTCCCAGATGGCTGGTCTCACGGCCGAGATTAGGCAATTCTCTAATAGACTTAATGAGGTGGAAAATAGAGTATCCGAAACAGAGGATGCCATAAATGATCAAGCAAGTCAACTATCTAGTCATACTAAAGATATTAAAAGTATACAAGATCATTTAACAGATCTTGAAGATCGGTCCCGTCACAATAATTTAAAGATAGTGGGACTACCAGAGGCTAGTGAGTTTATTGATCTTCTACACTTCGCATCTATATCTCTCCCTCAAATACTAGATTTACAACAACAAAATACACCTCTATTGATTGAAAGAGCACACAGAATAGGCCCTCAGAGGAGATCAACTAAGGGGACAATTCAAAACAGGCCTGTTATGATTAAATTCCGAAATGACCAAGATAAAATGACACTCTTGCGATTGTACAGGAAAAATTTTTCAGGATTAATCTAGTGAAACCTCCCAGAAAAGGAAAATTATGGCTCCCTACTGCACTAAGCTAATTGACGCAGGACATAAGGCTAGGCTAGTTTATCCAGACAAAATAATGATAGAAGACAAAGACACTACACATACCTTGACAAATGAACAAGAAGCAAGACAGTTCTGTAATGATCTAAAAGTTAAGCTATAAATAAGGAACTGGCCAAAGCTTGTAAATAGATGATGGGGTCTCTTGCGATGCCGTCACTTGACAGGCTATTCTTTTTAATTTCTAATTTTTATTGTGTTTCTTTTTTTCCCCTTTTTTTTTTTTTTTTTTTTTTCTCTCCCCTCCTTCCCATCCCCTTCTTTCCCCCCTGCTCCTTCTCGGGTGTCTCTTTCTATCTGATTTTTAGTTAGAAATCAGGAGACATCCTTAAGTGTGTTTCATGGAACATAGGGGGTATAACCTCCCCTATTAAGAGGAAGTTGATTATCAAACAATTAGGTAAACATAAACCTGATCTTGCGTTCCTGCAAGAAACTCATCTTAAAATCTCAGAAGTAAATAAGTTAAAGTCTAAATGGGTTGGCCATGTAATTGCATCATCATGTAATAAAAGGAAAAGAGGAGTGGCCATACTGTTTAATAAAAATCTGACATATAAAGTGCTGAAACAAATTTTAGATAAAGAAGATAGATGGCTAGTGGCTGAGATTGAGATAGGAAATATTAAATATATCTTTTGTAACATATATGGACCAAACCAGGTTGATACGGATTTCTAGAACAAACTTACAATGCAATTATCTCAGTATATTGGGCAAAATTTGATTCTTGTGGGAGACTTTAATCTAATTCCAACTTCATTGTTAGATAGATGTACTACAAAGATGGTTCATTTTCCCAATGCAAAGGCTAAAATATTTTCTCAGATTTGCAGAAACCTAAAAGTTCATGATATCTGGCGTATTAAATACCCAGATACGCAAAGATTTTCCTGTGAATCTAAATCCTACAGAGCACTATCTAGAATAGATTTTTTTCTGATCTCAAGTCCAATGTTAGCAATGAATATAGATGCTCAAATAGCCGATATAGTTATTACAGATCATGCTATTATTTCTTTAAATATATATACTAATAACCCAATTGTTAATTCAGGAAACAATTTTTATTTCCCTAGTTATCTATCTCAAGATAAGAAGTTTGTTGATTGGCTGGCCCAAAAATGGCAAGAGTATCAAGGTTTCAATAAAGAATATCTTGAAAAAACTGAGATTTATTGGGAAACCGCGAAAGCGTATCTGAAAGGTGTAATTAAGGCATATATGGTTAAAAAGAAGAAACAAGCTAATGCACGTGAAGTACAATTGGCTAGCCAACTTAGTAATGCCTACAATAAATATATTAATAATCCTGTTAGATCGCTTTGGACTAAATATCAGATGGCCAAACAGGAACGGGATCTCTTTTTTAAAGAAAAAACGATGCGAGAAGACATAAGAATCAATGCAAAGTACAAGGGACAATTTGGTAGATCAGCGAAATTCTTGGCCAGACTGAATAAGACAAGGAAAAAAAATAATATAATCGAAGCTATCAGATATGATCAAGTAAATTATACAGACCCATCGGATATCAAAGAAATTTTCTATAAGTATTATCAAAATATTTACGCAGCGGCTGAGATAAATACTGAAAATAAAAACAGCTTTTGGAGTAGAGTTAAGGTCCCCCAAATTACATCAGCTTTTCTGGAGACTCTAAACAGTCCCATTACTACCAAAGAAGTGGCAGAGGCTATAGACCAAGCTAAGAATAACAAAGCGCCTGGCCCAGACCAACTACCAGCAGAATTTTATAAGAGTATTCGAAATGATTTGCTTCCTACTTTAGTCAAATTGTTTAATGACTATTTCCTATCAGGGAAACCTATGTCTGAGTATTTCTCGGCGTCGGCTGTTACATTAATTCTTAAGAAAGATAAAGACCCTCTTAACCCTGCTTCGTACAGACCTATATCACTCTTAAATGTAGACTATAAACTACTTACGTCTATAATGGCGAATAGACTTAAGACAAGAATAGATCAAATAATACACGAGGACCAATCTGGGTTTATCCCGGGGAGATCCTCTATTAGAAATTTGAGACGTGTTACTACCATCATAGAATATTTTTGGGTCAACAATCAAAAAATAACCAGGAAACAAGATCAGGCGATATTAACAGCCGATGCCGAGAAGGCCTTTGACTCAGTAATCTGGGACCATCTATATACTTCCTTGGATAGATTTGGTTTTAGGGGGGAATTTGTATCAGTGATTAAGTCTATCTACAATTCACCTACCTCGTATATTTTAGTTAACGGTACACCAACCACTAGATTTCAGATCCATAAAGGGACAAGACAGGGATGTCCCCTGTCGCCCCTTTTATTTAATATTGCTATAGAATCTCTTGCAATCTTACTAAGAAACACCTTAGAGGGCATCGATATTGGTGATCAAAGAATTATCCTATCGCTTTATGCGGATGACTTGCTACTATTTTTGCAAAATACTAAAATTAGTATCCCCCTGGTACTTGAAATCTTCAGACAGTTCAGCTCCTTCTCTGGCTATAAACTGAACCTTAGCAAATATGAAATTTTATGGATAAATCAAAATATAGATAGTTGTAAAGAACACCCATTTCAGGTTGTAGAAACTATAAAATATCTGGGCATCAATTTAAACAGAAATCCTAACTATTGGTACAACAATAACTTCTCTTTTTTTTTTGCTAATGCAGAGGAGAAATTGAGCAGGTGGACACTGTTCCCTATCTCGCTCTCAGCCAGAGTTATGCTGATAAAATCTGTTCTTCTTCCGCAATTAATATATCTTTTTCAAAATCTTCCTCTCTTTGTACCAAACAAAGATTTAAGGCGCTTTTATAAAAACTGCGTTTCTTTCCTATGGAACAAAAAAAGATACTGTCTCTCGCAAGCTAAATTACATTATCCACCAGAATTTGGAGGATTTGCTCTTCCTGATATAAAATGGTACAATAATTGTATTTTGGCACGTTTTGCTTTAGATTGGATTACAGAAACTAGTTATTTCTCGAATCTTTTAATAGAAAGACAGTTGGTCGCTCCTCTTTCCCTTAAGGCTTTAATTCATTGTCCAGTCATCCAATTACCAAAAGATATTAAAAAACTGTTAGTAATACGTAATGTGATCTTAGCATGGCAAAAGCTATGCGTTGCCCTTGATGTAGATTATCGAATATCTGCACATCTTCCTATCAGAGGTAATAACTTATTCCCCCCTGGCCTGTCATCCGACATATTTTCAAAGTGGGAAGAGAAAGGGCTAATTTATGTTTCACAACTATTAGATAATGATCACAAAGTAAGAACATTCGAATCCATTTTTCAAGAATATAATATATCGAATAAAATTTTTTATGCGTACTTACAACTTAGGCATTTTATAAATGGATCCCACAATATTAGACAAGACTACAAAGAATTCTGTGTACTTAAAGATTATATCACCCTACATAAAAATAGTATCCATACCATTTCGTTAACTTATAATATTTTAATGTCGAAACAAGGGCAGCTAGGCTTAGAAATGTTAACTAATGTCTGGAGGCCTTATTTTCAAGAAATAACATTAGAAAAGATCAAATCCAGTATTAAGCGAGTAAAAGAGGCTAAAATTCCTACATCTTGGAACGAATCACACATAAAATTAATTAACAAGGTGTATATTACACCAAAAATGTTAGCTAAGTGGACAGGCAGCAATACAGGGGAATGTTTTAAATGTAAACAGGCTGATGCTGACCTCCTGCACTGTCTATGGTTTTGCCCTAAAATTAAGCAATTTTGGTTTAAGGTATTTTTTTGGTGGGCAAAAATCTCTCAGGAGAATTTTTTAATAGATGTATTTCAAGTTTTCTTCCTAACTAAGGAGATTACCATAAAATTCTCTAAGACGATTGATACATTAATCTTATTAGGTCGTAATTTAATTTTTCGAAGCTGGAAAAATAAGAATGCTCCCTCATTTAAGTTATTTAAACAGGAAGTTTATTCACAAATTATGTTTGAACAACTAAATAGTAACCCTTTATCTTCAAATCAGATTCAATGTTTTTTTGATAAAGGGCTTCTTGTAATACTGGACCAACCATATAATTTACAATATTCACTAACAAAGTGCTTTCATAAATCAGATTTTTTTGGTACATTGATTCTCAGGAACATATTCCCAGTAGACTGGTACTAATAAATTATCTATGTTTGGACATTTAAAATCTGGTGGAGATGGAGATTTAGGAGTCCCCTTCCTTCCTGTCCTTTCTTTCTTCCTCCGACCTTTCCCTTATTTTTTTTTTATTTTTTTATTTATTTTTTGTTTGTTTGTTTGTAGTTTTTTGTAGTTTTTGTTATTTTATTATTTTTTAGGTAAATAAGAAATAAACGCACAATAGTATGACAATGGAAGTTTATGATTGGAGAATTTAATATTAAGCTGAGAATGTCATGATATTTTATGTTGTCACTATACAGTAATTATGATTAGTGCAGGATTTAATTACCATTTTTGTCTCTTTTAGTTAGCAGAGGAGGTTTTGCCTAATGTTATAAATAAGATACAAATGGAAAACATGTTTTTGGTTATGTGTTACCTGCATGGTATACAAAGAATTTTGTGTAAGTGTGACAAATATGTGTTACTGAAATGTATTCTGTGCTTGAGGATAAATAAAAGATTTAAAAAAAAAAAAAAAAAGATTTGTTGCAGGTTCACTGTACATAAGATTATATAGAGCTGTATGTCAGTAATAAGCAGAGCAGCACAGGTGATAGACAAGTTGCAAGTTTAAGGCATTAAATAATGTGTGTGCATATATTGGAGAATCACATGAAAGCTTTTAACTGAACACATAGATGCAGAGTTCTGAATATATTAACATATTTGGAGGAGGATATTTCAGCTATGACAACTTGTAGCAGAGAATATTTATAAAGTTCTGAGTAAGATTCTGTTGTAGTAATTTGAGAGTGATTATAACCAAATGCATACTTGTAATTTAGAATAAAGTTCAAAGTTTGTTAAGTAGCAGTGTCCAGGAAACAAAATGGATTTATATGGATACTTGTGATTAGATGATTTTAAGCATAGCTAAAAGGAAAGGCTGTAGCTTGAATATGCTGGTAAAATCCATGCAGTAACAGTCACAGACCTCTGTTCTGGAACACAACTTTAAAGCTAATGCAATGCACATTAGGCCTGAGATGGTTTAAAAAGATGCTGAGGGAATCAGGTGGATGAATGATTAATTAGGCAGGTAAGTTGAATGCAGATACTGCCCAAACCAGCATGATTGTTGGTAGCAGGGATGGTAGTCTGGGGACAGTGATATCAGACAGGCATATGTTATAGTACCCCCTCCTTAAAGGTGACCTCCGGGCGCTAAACACAATCCAAATGGAGAGAGAAAAACAGTGATATGGAGAGCTGGTAGTAGCTGCATGGAGGTAGTGAGTCCATTCCTAAATAAAGAAAGGAGGGTTGGAGATCTCTTGAAAAATCAAAATGACAATGCAAAGGCCATGGATTTCAGGTATCAAAAGATCTTGAAAATGATGAGAGCAAAACTTGAAGTCTTCTTTCTTGTAGTCATTGTGAGAATGCTTGAACATAACACACAATGAGCGTCTAACCACGGAATCATTCTGAGGGTTGATAGGTGAATGTACTTCATGACAGATAACCATGTACACTGCCAATGAGAAGGCACCCAGTCCTAGACATATGAATAGGCTTTCCTCAACTTCAGAAATAGAGATGCAGCATTCTGGATTGTAAACCAGATTATCCACCTTTGGATCAGAGATTTGAGTACCCTCAGAATTAACCTCTTGGCAGAGGATTAGATATACTCCAAAAGAGAAAGCTATAGCCACTTCTAACCCAATAGCAGGGCTTTCTTCAAAGTAGGAGATAGGAGTGTAGAGTGCAAGATTTGACCAGTTCTTGCCATCTTCTGGTTCAATATCAAATGTGTCCTTACTGGATTCAGAATCAAGAGTGTCCTCACTAGGATCAGGTATATGAATGCCCACACCAGGGCAAAGTTCAGGAATACCCACATCTGGGCAAGGTTCAGGAATATCCTCAGTAGTATCAGGTGAAGGAATGGCCAAACCAGGGCAAGGTTCAGGAATACCCACATCTGGGCAAGGTTCAGGAATATCCTCAGTAGGATCAGGTGAAGGAATGCCCATGCCAGGGCAAGGTTCAGGAATACCCACATCAGGGCAAGGTTCAGGAATATCCTCAGTAGGATCAGGTACAGAAATGCCCACTCCAGGGCATGGTTCAGGAATGTCCACACCAGGGCAAGGTTCGAGAACAGAAGAACTGAGGATAGGTGTGCCAACGTCAAGGCATTGTTCATAGATGAGAGGCTTGAAGACTGGTATGCCCTCATTAGGGTTAGAAACATGAGTGTCCAAATTTGGGACAGTTGCTGAGATACTTGTACTGGGATCATGTTTAACTATAGAAAAAGAACCCACTTTAGAGCCAGGAACCATAATGTCTTCTGAGCAGAGGGCAAGGCTTTCTTCAGGGTTCACAAATGAAGAATTTACAAGACCCACTTTAGAGCCATACTCGCTTCTGAGCAGAGGGCATGGCTATCTTCAGGATCAAGTATTATTAAACCCATTTATGGGTTAAACAAGGGAATACCCATACCTGTGTCAAAAACAGGAGAGTCCACCTTGATGCCAGGTTTAGTAGTATCATCATGGGCAACAGGGTCAGGAATGCCCACTTGAGAACTAGGTTCAATAATATCCTCACAGGGTTCAGTATCAGGAATTCCTGTACAGGGAACAAATGTAGTAGAAAATGTAGGTTGATATGCAGTATCTCCCAAGGAAAACATTTTCTTAGATGCAGTAACAGAATAATTTTCTAAAGGTGGAGTGTACTGAAATATGCCACTCTCAGGTAGATGCAGAGGAATTGTGATACAAGATTCTGACTGAGAGGTTTTCTGGGGTTCAGCAGGCATACTTATTTGAGTTTGAATTTCAGAACTAAATTCTCCAGGGACTACCTCTGGAAAACTGAAAGGTTGCATATCTGGAACAAAATTATCTTTTTGTTCTAGCACAGGGTTTACAGACATTGGCCTCTATTTATCAAGCTCCGTACTTACCTGCATTCGCCGGCCCCAATATGCACGGCTAGGTTCACCTAACATCGCTGCCGCAGACCTGAATACGTTCGCCAAATTTATCAAGAAAGCTGTCAAAAAGCTGTGCACCAAGTACGGGGCGATGAGCAGCGGACTGTGATATTTATCACTCATCGATCTCGCTGCTCTTCGGCTTTTTCCCAGCTTTATTGATACCCCTGTCACTAAGCACCCACACTATACTATACTGTTTACCCCCTATACCGCTGCTCCTGGAGCCCCCCGCAACTAAATAAAGTTATTAACCCCTAAACCGCCGCTCCTGGACCCTGCCGCCACCTACATTATACATATTAACCCCTAATCTGCTTCACCCTATACAGATCCTGGACCCCGCCGCAACTAAATAAATTGTTTAACCCTTAAACCGCCGCTCACGGAGCCCACCGCCACCTATATTACATTTATTAACCCCTAAAATGCCCCCCCTACACCGCCGCCACCTATATTAAAGTTATTAACCCCTATCCTGCACCCCCCTATACCGCCGCCACCTATATTAAACTTATTAACCCCTAAACCTAAGTCTAACACTAACACCCCCTAACTTAAATATAATTTTAATAAATCTAAATACAAATTCCTATTATTAACTAAATTATTCCTATTTAAAACTAAATACTTACCTGTAAAATAAACCCTAAGATAGCTACAATATAACTAATAATTATATTGTAGCTATTTTAGGATTTATTTTTATTTTACAGGCAACTTTGTATTTATTTTAACTAGGTACAATAGTTATTAAATAGTTATTAACTATTTAATAACTACCTAGCTAAAATAAATACAAATTTACTTGTAAAATAAACCCTAACCTAAGTTACAATTACACCTAACACTACTCTATAAATAAATTAATTCCCTAAACTACCTACAATTACTTACAATTAAATCAAATAAACTAAGTACAAAAAACAACAAACACTAAATTACAGAAAAAAAATTTGTCAAGAAGTTTAAACTAATTACACCTAATATAAGCCCCTTAATAAAATAATAAAGCCCCCCAAAATAATAAAATGACCTACCCTATACTAAATTACAAAGTAATCAGCTCTTTTACCACCCCTTAAAAGGGCTTTTTGCGGGGCATTGCCCCAAAGTAATCAGCTCTTTTACCTGTAAAAAAAGAAATACAACCCCCCCAACATTACAACCCACCACCCACATACCCCTACTCTAAAACCCACCCAAAACCCCCTTAAAAAAACCTAACACTAACCCCTGAATATCACCCTACCTTGAGCCGTCTTCACCCAGCCGGGCCAAAATCTTCATCCAATCTGGGCAATGTGGTCCTCCATCCAGCAGAAATATTCATCCAAGCAGGGCAGAAGAGGTCATCCAAGATGGCGTCCCTCAAATTCCTATTGGCTGATAGGATTCTATCAGCCAATCGGAATTAAGGTAGGAAAATCCGATTGGCTGATTCAATCAGCCAATCGGATTGACCGCGCATTTTATTGGCTGATCGGAATTCGAGGGACGCCATCTTGGATGACTTCATTTAAAGGAACCGCCATTCGTCGTTCAGTCGTCGGCCAGGATGGATGTTCCGCGTTGGAGGTCTTCAAGATGGTGTTGCTCCGCTCCGGAAGGATGAAGAAAGAAGATGCCGCTTGTATGAAGACTTCTGCCGGATGAAGGACCTCTTCTGCCCCGCTTGGATGAAGACTTCTGCCGGATGGAGGACCACATCGCCCAGATTGGATGAAGATTTCGGCCCGGCTGGATAAAGACGGCTCAAGGTAGGGTGATAGTTAGTGTTAGGTTTTTTTAAGGGGGGTTGGGTGGGTTTTAGAGTAGGGGTATGTGGGTGGTGGGTTGTAATGTTGGGGGGGTTGTATTTCCTTTTTTTTTACAGGTAAAAGAGCTGATTACTTTTGGGCAATGCCCCCGCAAAAAGCCCTTTTAAGGGCTGGTAAAAGAGCTGATTACTTTGTAATTTAGTATAGGGTAGGGCATTTTATTATTTTGGGGAGCTTTACTATTTTATTAGGGGGATACAAACAGAAAAAAAGGGTGATCTGGGATGGCGCTCAACAAAAGGGGAGCTAAGAGGTATACTTTATAAATGTATGTTAGGTGTAATTGTAACTTAGGTTAGGATTTATTTTACAGGTAAATTTGTAATTATTTTTACTAGGTAACTATTAAATAGTTAATAACTATTTAATAGCTATTGTACCTGGTTAAAATAAATACAAAGTTGCCTGTAAAATAAATATAAATCCTAAAATAGCTACAATATAATTATAATTTATATTGTAGCTATATTAGGGTTTATTTTACAGGTAAGTATTTAGCTTTAAATAGGATTAATTTATTTAATAAGAGTTAATTTATTTTGTTAGATTTAAATCATATTTAATTTAGGGGGGTGTTAGGGTTAGGGTTAGACTTAGCTTTAGGGGTTAATACATTTATTAGAGTAGCGGTGAGGTCCGGTCGGCATATTAGGGGTTAATACTTGAAGTTAGGTGTCAGCGATGTTAGGGAGGGCAGATTAGGGGTTAATACTATTTATTATAGGGTTATTGAGGTGGGAGTGAGGCGGATTAGGGGTTAATAACTTTATTATAGTAGCGGTGAGGTCCGGTCGGCAGATTAGGGGTTAATAATTGTAGGTAGGTGGAGGCGACGTTGGGGGCGGCAGATTAGGGGTTAATAAATATAATATAGGGGTCGGCGGTGTTAGGGGCAGCAGATTAGGGGTACATAGGGATAACGTAGGTTGCGACGGTGTCCGGTCGGCAGATTAGGGGTTAAAAATTTTTAATAGAGTGGCGGTGATGTGGGGGGACCTCGGTTTAGGGGTACATAGGTAGTTTATGGGTGTTAGTGTACTTTAGAGCACAGTAGTTAAGAGCTTTATGAACCGGCGTTAGCCCAGAAAGCTCTTAACTCCTGACTTTTTTCTGCGGCTGGAGTTTTTTCGTTAGATTTCTAACGCTCACTTCAGCCAAGACTCTAAATACCGGCGTTAGAAAGATCCCATTGAAAAGATAGGATACGCAATTGGCGTGGGGGGATCTGCGGTATGGAAAAGTCGCGGCTGGAAAGTGAGCGTTAGACCCTTTCCTGACTGACTCTAAATACCAGCGGTAGCCCAAAACCAGCGTTAGGAGCCTCTAACGCTGTTTTTGACGGCTAACGCCAAACTTTAAATCTAGCCGTTATTGATTAAGTCTATTTTACTAAAATATATTGGTTTTAAAACCCCTGCATGTTTTCTTATCTGTTATCTACAATGCAGCCTGAAGTGCAAAATCTCACACCTCACTCTGGCCTGAATTCTATAGAGCAGGGCAATGTACCCAGCCCCCACTGCTAACATTCCTACAAATACTAGAAGCTGTTTTAACCCCTTCACTGCAGAGGGAATGACCACCTATACGCCCTCACATCTGCACTCCTTAAGACCCCAAAAAGCGGTCGCAGCACTCTGTCCCTCACTAGTGGCTACCCTAAAATCACTCGACAGGGGCTCTCGTGGAGGAAAATCAAAATTTAAAGTTCTATATCCTGACACTATCTCAGCTGCCCCACCACCCTGTCCACCCGCAAGCCCAATTGAAGTGATCCAACCTAAAAGCCACAAAAACCGCACTATCAAATCAAGAAAATCTCTTTGTGTGATCCCTATTAGAAGACACGTTGTCTCCAAAGCACAGAGCAAAAACTCAGAATCCCAAGACTGTCCTATCAGATCAATCCTATGTAATGCCAGATCAATAAAGAACAAAACAGCTATTATTTCTGACCTTATTGAAACATGCGAATTAGCATGCATCACAGAATCATGGTTAGATGAAAATGCAGGGCCTATTCTAGAGGCAGCTATTCCAGACAATTATACAGTGTTCCACCGCCCGAGACAAGATCGCAAGGGAGGTGGAGTTATGATCTGTGCAAAATCATCCTTAAATCCCAGACCAATATCAGTCCACAAAACCCAGTCATTTGAATGTGTAGCTGCCAGCCTCTCAATAGAGAGAGGATTCCGAATACTGCTAATATACAGACCCCCAGGAGATGGGAAGAGATTTCTTCAGGAACTCCCAGACCTTTTGGCTGGCTTAATCCTTGAACACCCCAGATGGCTTATATTAGGAGACTTCAACACTTGGATTGAAAACACCCTATCCCTGCTTGGGCAGGATCTCCTCAGCTTGATGAGTACACTCAGCTTTACACAAATTGTCACCACTCCCACCCACAGAAATGGTCATACACTTGATCTAGTGTTTCAGTCTGGACTAGAAGTGTCACCAGTAACTGTAAACCCAGTTACCTGGTCAGACCACCACTCCATTCACTTCTCCATTGTATCACAATCAACCAGACACCAGCCTCAGAACCTGGTCAAACACTGCTCATTAAAAGGGGTGACACCACTGGATGTAGCATCACATATGGATCTAAGTGAACTAATGGGCACCTGCGAAGACCCCAGCTCCTTAGTCCGACTCTACAACAAAACCATGAGAGACACCCTAGAAAGCATTGCACCATCTCGCATACGCACTGTCCAAACCCACAACAATGCACCGTGGTTTGATAGCTCCATCAGAGAAATGAAAAGAACAGGACGTAAGCTCGAGAGAAAGTGGCGCAGAATACATGATCCAGAGGATAAAGCCGCTCTTACCAAACATCTAAATAAATATCAATCCAAGATAACTCAGAAAAAATCTTCATTTTTATCATGCGAAATTGCACTCTCCCACAATAGACCCAGGCAACTGTTTCGCACAGTAGAAAGGCTCTGCAAACCAGCATGCATGCTTAGCCCCACCAACTTTTCTCAGGATAAATGTGAAGCATTTGCGAACTTCTTCAGAGACAAGATTTCCTCAATCTGAACCGTTATCACAGCAGGCCAAACAGTTACACACCAGAACCACTACAATGGAATGCCAGACTACCCCAGTTTATGGTCCACTTTTACAAATGTGGATATAAAAGGAGTTAAAAACACCATACAAAAGTTGCACCCTACTACGTGTGACTTAGACCCTGCTCCAACTCAGCTCATTTCTGGATGCATTGAAACACTCGCCCCAGTCCTCACAAAAATAGTGCAGTGTTCACTAAAAACAGGAGACTTTCCAGATCCTCTAAATGAAGCTGTGGTAAAACCACTGCTAAAGAAACCTTTATTAGACCCAGACTGCATGACTAATTACAGACCGGTACCCAACCTCCCATTTCTGGGGAAAATAATTGAAAAAGTAGTGGCAACTCAACTGGAAGCCCATCTATCACGCCTAAACATATTCAATCCTTTCCAGTCAGGCTTCAGATGCCGCCACAGCACTGAAACAGCGCTAGTCCGAGTGCTAAATGATCTCCTCATGGCAAGAGACAAAGGTGATTACTCCATTCTAATCCTCCTGGATCTCTCAGCTGAATTTGACACCATTGACCATAGGATTCTAATAGAGCGCTTGCAGTACATCTGTGGTCTAGGAGGCACAGTCCTTAACTGGTTTAAATCCTTCCTCGCTGGTAGATCACAGAGAGTAATATCAGGATCAAGCTCATCAGCACCAACAGAACTGGCCTGCGGAGTTCCAGAAGGATCTATCTTGTCTCCCATGCTATTCGCAATTTACTTACTACCACTGAGGGACATCATTAACCGACATGGCCTAAGGTATCATTGTTACGCTGATGACACACAACTCTACTTCTCCTTTGCTCCAGATACTACAGACCCAGCATGCCGCATAAACAGTTGCTTAACAGACCTCATAGAATGGATGAATGCTAGCTGTCTCAAAGTGAACCCGGACAAAACAGAGTTACTCTTGGTGAGGGGACCCCGGGCATCAAAAATATCACACGATCACCCAACTGGCCTGGAGCTTGGAGGCTCTGAACTCGTTAGTTCAGCAAAGGTACGAAACCTCGGAGTGCTGATTGACGCTGGACTATCTTTTAAACAGCAGATTTCCTCCGTAATAAAATCTGCCTACTTTCATCTGAAAAACATAGCCAGGATACAACACTTAATTCCACCGGATGATATGCCAACATTAATCCATGCATTTGTATCCTCTAGGCTAGATTACTGCAATGCACTTTACTTGGGCCTCCCAAAAATGAACTCCATCTCCTTCAGACTGTACAAAATGCAGCAGCAAGACTATTGACCATTCAAACTCGCTCCTGCCACATAACACCTGTTCTCCACTCCCAGCATTGGCTTCCAATTAAATGGCGAACATATTTTAAAATTAGCCTGCTGACCTTCAAAGCCTTAAACAACCAAGGCCCACAGTACCTGAAAGAGCTCCTGACACCCTACATCCCATCCCGTTCACTTAGGTCAGCCAACACATCCCTCCTCTCAGTTCCAAGAATAAGGACAATCTCAGGCTCCAGAGCATTCTGCCACGCTGCCCCTACTTTCTGGAACTATTTACCATGCACAATCAGAGAGGCACCGTCCTTACAGACTTTTAAAAAAAAGCTAAAGACCCACCTCTCCCATCAGGCATTCAGTCCGCTTATCTGACCTTCAGAAACTCCTAACTTTTATGTCTTATGTTGGTACAGTATATTTGTAAAGTGCTTTGAGTCTCACAGGGAGAAAAGCGCTATATAAATCGCAAATTATTATTATTATAAATTATTATAGTGTACATGCATGTAAAAAAAACAACCTTTTTTTACTGTGAAATAATAGCAGTCAGTTTCCCTCACACGTGTGCGTTCCAGATCCTGCCAGGGCACAGTGTCACACCAGTGCAAGTCATATCTGCTAAAACAGTAGTGTACATACATTTAAAAAACAAAACCGGGGGGCGGAGCCTGGCCATGTACTGAGATGGCAGCTATTCCCTAGAGCTCCGTAGTCCCTTGTGTACATTGCATAAAACTCAACATGATTATTTAACGTTTTTATCTCCTAATATACTTGGCAATCCCTACCATAGCTGTTGGAACCCTAAGGTGCATTATTTGGGGAAGTGTGAGCGGAGCATACCAGAACATCGCCTGGGGACCGTGTATATACCGGTCACAAGAAAAGGATCTACCCGTTAAACCTGGAGAAGGCACCGGTCTCATAACTTTCTACATCAGAGGGGGCTGAGGCGAACATGCTTTTCGAAAGCCCGAGAGCCGGTCACTCCTGCATTTGCCCCTGATCGCACAGATCGTACCCACGTGGTATACCCGCAAACGGGTGGAAAAAAAAGTGCCCCAAGGACCGGGGAGTTCTGTGAGTACCGCCCGCATAGGACACATAGTGGGGCGCCTTTTAACTTACCCCAGATCGCATCTCTGGAGAGAAGGCCGCACCCACGTGGTCCAACGGAGACACAGGTGGTAAGAGCCTAACAAACAGAGGCCTAGCGCTGAAACCACTCCTGGAGTGCAGACTTCCACCCAGAGCCCTCAAGTCCCTAAGAGCTAGCGGGCACATACCGGAAGGCACCTGGAGAAGAACTCACTGAGCAAGGAGGCCGGTAAGTCCCGAATACAAAAGGGGCAGCAAGTTCAAAAGAGGGGTTACCCCATACGCTGAATAATAGACCTGTTAGGCCCACTTGCCCATAGGACCACGCTGGGAAATATCTGACGCAGCTTTAAAGACCCTTTAATGCACTAGTTTAATCTCCTGCACTCTGCAATATATTGAGGAGGGCTACACACAGAGTGACCACACGTAGAACTAGGTCACAATACGCAGTTAGGCTACCGTTAAGACCTGCTGCAGAAATATAAATGCTAAGGTGGAAAAAGTGATATAATCTGCATACAGATATACACAGACTCAATAAACATAGGGGTGTTCTGGGGAATCCTATACCCCTTAATTATGGCCAGCAAGAGGAACCCCAAACCACAAAAAGGTGCACATTCATCAATTATGGAAAAATATCTTATATCAACAGACTCGATCTTGCCCCCCAGCAAATCAACACATGCTGTGGCGGAGCCCTCCATCTCTGTTCATACGCAGGACCAAGAGCCTGGCACACAAATACACAACTACCTCACAAAGGGCGACATCACCCATCTTTCCTCCAAAGAGGATATAAAGAATGCTATGCGGGACTTTAAGAATATGTTCGGGGAACTAAAAAAAAATATTATGGCTGTGGATAGACGTGTCACTCAGGTAGAGGAAAAACAGGAAACCCTAAGTTCAGACATGCAACAACAATCCAGTCTCTTACAGGCTCAGGAGGGCACTGTGCAAGCTCTAATGGAACATGTGGAGGATCTTGAAAACCGGAGCAGGCGAAACAACCTGCGGCTGAGGGGCATCCCTGAGGCTGTAGATCCACCTGCTCTATTACAGTTTATTCAGGAATTTGTCAGATACCTAAAAAATAACGACTCTGCGCAAGATTTGCAAATAGAAAGAGCCCACAGGGCCCTACGCCCAAAACCACCAAATAGAGCCCCACCAAGAGACGTTATACTGAAATTTCTTTCCTTTAGGGACAAAGAAGAGGTTCTAAAACTGGCCAGAGCAAAACATCTCATCACTTTTAGGGGAACAGAGATCCAAGTGTATTCAGACCTGTGCCCCACAACACTGCAGAAAAGGAGAGACCTGCGACACATAACTATGGCACTGAGGGAGAAGAGGATCCCTTACCGATGGGGTTTCCCCACATGTCTTATAGCCACTAAAGACAACACTACTCACATCCTTAGATCCCCGGAGGACCTCTCAGGATTTGCCCAGGCACTTGGCCTTGATATTGGTCCACTACAGGACGAAGATGCTGCACCATGGGATGCCCATGGCAGGGGTCAGGGAGAAAATCAATAAACTTAAAACTGACTCTCTCTAGTGAATCTGGGGAGGGTGGTGATACTCTTGACCCCCTAGCTCTCAGGGATCACGGCAGCAACCCATTTGAGTCACACTTTTTTTTTCTTTCTTTGTTGCGTTACCAGGACAGAGCAACGGACACCTCAGATGAGCTCTCAGGTCATATGTTCTCATGACTATTTCAGCTTAGCATAAATATACATATGTTGTTATTGTACCCATATAAAAGATATGTAGCACCCCTTATTGTTAATTCTGTATGTATCAACCCCTGAAAAGGGCATGTGTCCTAACTGACAGTGAGGTTAATTACTGCACAGGAATGCTTTTTACATGCTTTGATGATACAGGAGATGTTGTGTTTACACCCCAATAGGCAAACAGTTAGGCACACTCAGAAAAGAAAACATAGCCGACAATACTTTCGGCTAGATTTAGAGTTTTGTCGGTAACGACCCGCGTAGCTAACGCCGGCTTTTTTCTGGCCGCACCATAAAAATAACTCTGGTATTGAGAGTCCACATAAAGGCTGCGTTAGGCTCCAAAAAAGGAGCGTATAGCATATTTAACGCAGCTTCAACTCTCGATACCAGAGTTGCTTACGCAAGCGGCCAGCCTCAAAAACGTGCTCGTGCACGATTCCCCCATAGAAAACAATAGGGCTGTTTGAGCTTAAAAAAAATCTAACACCTGCAAAAAAGCCGCGTTCAGCATCCTAACGCAGCCCCATTGTTTGCTATGCGGAAACACTTCCTACGTCTGCACCTAACACTCTAACATGTACCCGAGTCTAAACACCCCTAACCTTACACTTATTAACACCTAATCTGCCGCCCCCGCTATCGCTGACCCCTGCATATTATTTTTAACCCCTAATCTGCCGCTCCGTAAACCGCCGCTACTTACATTATCCCTATTTACCCCTAATCTGCTGCCCCTAACACCGCGGACCCCTATATTATATTTATTAACCCCTAATATGCCCCCCACAACGTCGCCTTCACCTGCCTACACTTATTAACCCCTAATCTGCTGACCGGACCGCACCGCTATCATAATAAAGTTATTAACCCCTAATCCGCCTCACTAACCCTATAATAAATAGTATTAACCCCTAATCTGCCCTCCCTAACATCGCTGACACCTAACTTCAATTATTAACCCCTAATCTGCCGACTGGAGCTCACCGCTATTCTAATAAATGTATTAACCCCTAAAGCTAAGTCTAACCCTAACACTAACACCCCCCTAAATTAAATATAATTTTAATCTAACGAAATTAATTAACTCTTATTAAATAAATTATTCCTATTTAAAGATAAATACTTACCTGTAAAATAAATCCTAATATAGCTACAATATAAATTATAATTATATTATAGCTGTTTTAGGATTAATATTTATTTTACAGGTAACTTTGTATTTATTTTAACCAGGTACAATAGCTATTAAATAGTTAAGAACTATTTAATAGCTAAAATAGTTAAAATAATTACAAAATTACCTGTAAAATAAATCCTAACCTAAGTTACAATTAAACCTAACACTACACTATCAATAAATTAATTAAATAAAATACCTATAATTATCTACAATTAAACCTAACACTACACTATCAATAAATTAATTAAATACAATACCTACAAATAACTACAATGATATAAACTATCTAAAGTACAAACAAATAAAAAAGAACTAAGTTACAAAAAATAAAAAAATATTTACAAACATAAGAAAAATATTACAACAATTTTAAACTAATTACACCTACTCTAAGCCCCCTAATAAAATAACAAAGCCCCCCAAAATAAAAAAATGCCCTACCCTATTCTAAATTACTAAAGTTCAAAGCTATTTTACCTTACCAGCCCTGAACAGGGCCCTTTGCGGGGCATGCCCCAAGAAGTTCAGCTCTTTTGCCTGTAAAAAAAAAACATACAATACCCCCCCCCCCAACATTACAACCCACCACCCACATACCCCTAATCTAACCCAAACCCCCCTTAAATAAACCTAACACTAAGCCCCTGAAGATCTTCCTACCTTATCTTCACCATACCAGGTTCACCGATCGATCCAGAAGAGCTCCTCCGATGTCCTGATCCAAGCCAAAGCGGGGGGCTGAAGAGGTCCATGATCCGGCTGAAGTCTTCATCCAAGCGGGGCAGAAGAGGTCTTCCATCCGATTGAAGTCTTCATCCAAGCGGGATCTTCTATCGCCATCCATCCGGAGCGGCAGGATCCTGAAGACCTCCGACGCGGAACATCCATCCTGGCCGACGACTGAACGACGAATGACGGTTCCTTTAAATGACGTCATCCAAGATGACGTCCCTCGAATTCCGATTGGCTGATAGGATTCTATCAGCCAATCGGAATTAAGGTAGGAATATTCTGATTGGCTGATGGAATCAGCCAATCAGAATCAAGTTCAATCCGATTGGCTGATCCAATCAGCCAATCAGATTGAGCTCGCATTCTATTGGCTGTTCCGATCAGCCAATAGAATGCGAGCTCAATCTGATTGGCTGATTGGATCAGCCAATCGGATTGATCTTGATTCTGATTGGCTGATTCCATCAGCCAATCAGAATATTCCTACCTTAATTCCGATTGGCTGATAGAATCCTATCAGACAATCGGAATTCGAGGGACGCCATCTTGGATGACGTCATTTAAAGGAACCGTCATTCGTCGTTCAGTCGTCGGCCAGGATGGATGTTCCGCGTCGGAGGTCTGCAAGATGGATCCGGAAGAAAGAAGATTGAAGATGCCGTTGATAGAAGACTTCAGCCGGATCATGGACCTCTTCAGCTCCCGCTTGGATGATGACTTCAGCCGGATCATGGACCTCTTCAGCTCCCGCTTGGATGATGACTTCAGCCGGATCATGGACATCTTCAGCCCCCTGCTTGGGCTTGGATCAGGACATCGGAGGAGCTCTTCTGCATCGATCGGTGAACATGGTATGGTGAAGATAAGGTAGGAAGATCTTCAGGGGCTTAGTGTTAGGTTTATTTAAGGGGGGTTTGGGTTAGATTAGGGGTATGTGGGTTGTAATGTTGGGGGGGGGGTATTGTATGTTTTTTTTTATAGGCAAAAGAGCTGAACTTCTTGGGGCATGCCCCGCAAAGGGCCCTGTTCAGGGCTGGTAAGGTAAAAGAGCTTTGAACTTTAGTAATTTATAATAGGGTAGGGCATTTTTTTATTTTGGGGGGCTTTGTTATTTTATTAGGGGGCTTAGAGTAGGTGTAATTCGTTTAAAATTGTTGTAATATTTTTCTTATGTTTGTAAATATTTTTTTATTTTTTGTAACTTAGTTCTTTTTTATTTTTTGTACTTTAGTTAGTTTATTTCATTGTAGTTATTTGTAGGTATTGTATTTAATTTATTTATTGATAGTGTAGTGTTAGGTTTAATTGTAGGTAATTGTAGGTATTTTATTTAATTAATTTATTGATAGTGTAGTGTTAGGTTTAATTGTAACTTAGGTTAGGATTTATTTTACAGGTAAATTTGTAATTATTTTAACTATTTTAGCTATTAAATAGTTAAGAACTATTTAATAGCTATTGTACCTGGTTAAAATAAATAAAAAGTTACCTGTAAAATAAATATAAATCCTAAAATAGCTATAATATAATTATAATTTATGTTGTAGCTATATTAGGATTTATTTTACAGGTAAGTATTTAGCTTTAAATAGGAATAATTTATTTAATAAGAGTTAATTAATTTCGTTAGATTAAAATTATATTTAACTTAGGGGGGTGTTAGTGTTAGGGTTAGACTTAGCTTTAGGGGTTAATACATTTATTAGAATAGTGGCGAGATTCGGTCGGCAGATTAGGGGTTAATAATTGAAGTTAGGTGTCGGCGATGTTAGGGAGGGCAGGTTAGGGGTTAATAAATATAATATAGGGGTCGGCGGTGTTAGGGGCAGCAGATTAGGGGTACATAGCTATAATGTAGGTGGCAGCTCTTTGCGGTCGGCAGATTAGGGGTTAATTATTGTAGGTAGGTGGCGGCGATGTTGTGGGGGGCAGATTAGGGGTTAATAAATATAATATAGGGGTCGGCGGTGTTACGGGCAGCAGATTAGGGGTACATAAGGATAACGTAGGTGGCGGTCGGCAGATTAGGGGTTAAAAAAATGTAATCGAGTTGCGGCGATGTGGGGGGACCTCGGTTTAGGGGTACATAGGTAGTTTATGGGTGTTAGTGTACTTTAGAGTACAGTAGTTAAGAGCTTTATGAACCGGCGTTAGCCCAGAAAGCTCTTAACTACTGACTTTTTTCCTGCGGCTGGAGTTTTGTCGTTAGATGTCTAACGCTCACTTCAGACACGACTCTAAATACCGGAGTTAGAAAAATCCCATTGAAAAGATAGGATACGCAATTGACGTAAGGGGATCTGCGGTATGGAGAAGTCGCGGCTGAAAAGTGAGCGTTAGACCCTTTTTTGAGTGACTCCAAATACCGGAGGTAGCCTAAAACCAGCGTTAGGAGCCTCTAACGCTGGTTTTCACGGCTAACGCCAAACTCTAAATCTAGGCCATAGTGAGCTTAACCCACTAGGAGCTTTGACAGACAATAGGCCACTCATATATGACACTAGTGCTGGATGCCCCTTATATAATTAGCCAACCCTATAGGCTGACTACATTATCCCCCTGATTTTGCTCCGTGACCTAGCAAACAACGGTGTACACCGCTGATACTATGTGCACTTCACTATCTGGGGGACACGGAGGGAACAAGGCCTACACTCCACTACACAAACAATTGGACACAGCCAGATAGGGACTCTAGAACTACGGAGTAAGGAGAGACCGGCTCATATTAGAGAGCCAGAGCATTCTAACCTCATGGGCCCTCTGTCCCGGTCTTAGAATACTTAAAATTCATGGGATATTGCCCAAGTACCACACTTAGTTAGCATATATTATTTTGAGTTACAAAGATAACATTTTAGATTTATGTAAAATGCAATGCACACAGGGATAACTACCCCTGCCTGATTGAGTAGTTGACATTGTTTTTTGTTCAAATAGAACCTTATTGTTTATTGTTTATTGCTGTTTTTCTAGTTTATGTGGTTTGATTCTATTGTGTATAACATTCTCTACTACTAAATCCAATGCTCTTTTAAGAGGTCACTTTATTAACCCTTCTTCCTTTTCTCTCCCAATACTTACTCCCCCCCATCCCACCTTCCTGACCTTCCCCTGAGCACTCACAGGACCCCTCCCTCTCTTGCTTGAATTACCCTTTCCCCCCTCTCCCCTCAAATTTCTCCCACCCCCCCATTTTTTTTTTCTGTCTCTTCTCCTTTCCCTTCTCTCCCCCCCCACTCATCCCCCTAACAAGCCCCTCCCTGACTCCATCTCATCTCCCTCCCCCCCCCCACTCATTCCCCGAGGGAACTCCCACTGATTCTCTCTCATTGCCCCCAGACCAAAATGGCGTGTCGCCGGTCGAGACACAGGTCTCATCCAGTTGAGCTTATCTTAATAGCCCTAATAAGCGCTCCATTGTATTAAATGATATGCAAAGGATGGGGGGAGATATAATTTTCCTACAAGAGACCCACTTCTCAGCAACACGAGAACCGAAATGGTAGAGAGAATGCCCTTCCAACTATCACAGGCCCATAGGGACCCCGAAGGCAGATACCTGATACTCACTGGCTCCTTGTTTGTCCCTCCCTTGACACCTCCAATGGCATTTCCAGCGCCCCTCAGAAAAGCCTGAAGCGAATGACGGCTTCATTAGCAGAGATTGCAGTACATGATATTTGGCGTACGCACCACCCTCTGGATAAAAATTATACTTTCTACTCGCACCCACATAGAAAATATTTAAGAATTGATTATTTGTTCACTGACTCAATGGGCTTAATAATCACTAAAAGCAGTCACATTTCCGCTATCACTTGGTCCGATCACGCCCCAGTTGGGTGTACTATACAATGGCCCAGTGTCCCAATCACTCCTTTCATGTGGAGGATGGATGTTACGTTACTGGATGATCCGGTATTCAATTCTGATATCAGGAAGTCCCTAGTTGAATTCTTCCGCATCAATTCTGATGACCAGATGAAAGACACCACCATATGGGAGGCACACAAGTGCAGTATAAGAGGCCTACTGATCAAGCGGAGAGCAACACTTAAAAGATTGCGAAGAGAGCTTTATACCGCTCTACTGTCTCAAGTTGACAACTCCGAACAACTTCATAAGGCGAATCTGCAAGACGAGGTTGAACTGGCTCGGCTGACTCTAGCCAGACAAAATCTACTGCAGTTCCAGCAGGAAGAATATAAAAAACAGGCTCTCAAACTGAGACAACTATTTTTTGAGCAGGGGGACAAGCCTGGAAAGCTCCTTGCCAGGGCACTTGCGAGAAAAAAGCTGAAAGCATATGTGCGTCACATGAAGGACAAAGAAGGCAGGGGCAGAGCGGATGGAGAGTCCATAGCTGAGGTGTTTAGGGTCTATTACAGCTCCCTTTACAACTTACATAACTCAGATTGGCCGAGAGGGGATACCACCTCCAGGAGCCGGGAAAAAGAGCATATCCTCCAATACCTTGAGGGAATTGATCTTCCCAAACTCACAAATGAAGACACAGACTCACTGGAATCCCCATTTACAATTGAAGAAGTCCGAAAGGCCATTAAAGACCTTCCCTCGGGTAAGGCTCCGGGACCGGATGGCTTTGGCCTGAAATATTACAAACATAATGCAGGCATCCTTGTCCCGGAGCTAACCAGTATGTTCAATTCACTGGCAGACGACCCGAGTCTCCCGGGCTCTATGCTAGAAGCCTACATCACGGTCCTACCCAAGCCTGGGAAATCCCCGGATAGACCAGAGAATTTCAGACCTATATCTTTACTTAATTCAGATGTAAAGATACTTGCAAAGGTCTTGGCCACTCGCATAAATAGATATCTCCCAGATCTAATCTCTACTGAACAAGTCGGGTTTATACCCACGCGCGAGGCCAGGGATAACACCCTTAAAGTCCTACAGTTAATAACTCACGCCCATGTATATGATAAACCGCTTTCTCTGGTCACAACAGACGCAGAGAAAGCGTTCGACCGGGTCAACTGTTTATTCATTCGGCTAACACTACAAAAATTCGGCTTTGGACCCAGCTTCATAAACAAAGCAATGTCTCTTTACTCAACACCAAATGCAAGGGTGAGAGTAAATGGCATCCTCTCGGATACGTTCCTGATCATGAACGGGACGAGACAGGGGTGTCCCCTCTCGCCGCTTTTATTCGCCCTCACCATTGAAGTACTGGCGAGTAAAATCAGAGCCAATTCCGCGGTGAGGGGGTTTGTCGTTGGCAACACTTAGCATAAATTATCCATGTATGCCGACGATGTCCTCCTTACAATCTCGGACTCGGCTAGCTCCTTGGGAGTGGCGATGGCGGAGTTCGAAGCATACGAGAAGGTTTCGAACTTTCTCCTCAATCCCCAAAAAGCCGAGATCTTAAACATATCCGAACCAGCAGAGACCTTTGCCACCCTTGAGTCTAATTGCCCGATAAAGATTGCCACACATAAAATTAAATATTTAGGAATCACACTCACGTCCAACATACCAGAAATAGTGTACCTGAATTATAAAAATATCAGCGAGGAAATCTGCAAGGACCTATCCAATTGGATAAAAAAAAACATCTCCTGGATGGGCCGCATAGGGTTGGTGAAGATGAATATCTTGCCAAGGGTGCTGTATGTTATGCAGGCGATCCCTGCGGCAGCGGCCTCCCACTACATCCAACAAATCCAATCTGCTATGGAGGCATATATCTGGAACGGGATTAGACGTATCAAAAAACAAACAATATACCTACCCAGGAACAACGGGGGGCTGGGGATCCCCCTCTTGGGAGAGTATCAAAGAGCCATCTCTCTCCAGAGGGTTGTGGAGTGGTGCAGGAACTCTAATAACAAGAGGTGGATACAGATGGATAACGAGATCCTCAAACGCGGAAACGTAGGGGCTTTGGCATGGGTCTCGATGGGGAATCGACCGGAATCCGCTAAACTATATCCTATGATAGCTGAAACCTTTAAATCAAGGAACAAATTACTGGCAGAGGGCACGTTCGTATCCACCCCTGCATCACCAAATACCCCGATAAGAGAAAACCCGGACCTGGGCATGGACATTAAATCACATGTTCAGGGGAGCTCTCATAGCCTGGCAGAAATAACCATTACCAATATACTACAACAGGGCAAACTTAAACCACAGGCTGAGCTGGAGGAGTGGGACCGGACCATATTCACATCATGGTTTAGAGTCGCACAGATGTCTCACTACCTTGATACACACAAGGAACGGGGGGCAATGACCAGAGACAGGACACTATTTGAAATGTTGTGTGTTCTACAGCAAACACTGACACACCTCATCTCGAAACTTTACAAAATTTTACTGACAAGGGGGGGATCTGCGCTCCCATCGTACACTGTCGCTTGGCAGACCGAGCTTGGGGTGGAGATATCATCTAAAGAATGGACAAAGATCTTTGCGAGAGCCAAAAAGACTTCTGTCTCTGCGAAAGTGCAAGAAATGCACTATAAATACTTAAGCAGGTGGTACCTAACCCCTCAAAGACTGCACAAAATCTATCCTCACTCGAGTGGGGGGTGCTGGAGGGGCTGTGGAGAGGAGGGATCTCTCCGCCATATTTGGTGGATATGCCCTTGCATACGACCGTTCTGGGAGGAGGTGCTGGGAGCAATGAGCAAAATTCTGAATGTTATAATCCCCCCAAAACCAACATACCTAATTTACCATGAGTTACCCAAGATAACAGGGGAAGATAAATACCTTCTGTTCCTTCTAATGCTAAATGGAGCAAAAGCGCTTATTCCAGCCCATTGGAAGAACCCGCAGGTTCCTAGTGTTCAGGAATGGAAAGCTAAAGTATGGGACCTGCTAAGATTGGAGCGCTACCATTACCTAAAAACCGGCAAACTAGCCACGCATGAGATGATGATATAAACGTGGGAGGGTAGAGGTCTGTGACTTTCCGGCCCCTAGAAACAACTCATCATGCCTCACATCCCTTGTTCGATCCCATAGACTCCCTCCCTCCCTCCCCATTCATCTCCCCTTCCCCTCCTCCTCCCCCCCCTCCGAGGGAGAGAGAGGGAGTTAAAACATCTTCTCCCCCCCACTTTTTTCTTTTTTTTTTCTTCTCCCACCCTCTCCCTTTATACCTTCCTTCTCTCCCCCTCCCTTCCCCTCGTTGCCCTTTTCTCCACTCCTCTTACTGTCGTCCTTTCGCTTCCGCACTCACCTGAGTGCAGACATCAGGTACTTCGATATATCCAGCTCTGTGTAAAATTTATGCTGGGTATTTTCAGTGTTACAGTTATCTTTATGCCTGATGTATAAATTTGTTTGCTTATAACTTGAATGCATCACTGGACTTTTAATGCAGCTATCATTAATGCTTGAGGGGACAAGCTCAAGAACGATGGATCAATGTAACGCATTTAATGACAAGAGTAGTGTTTGCTGTGATACTATTCAGAGACTTGTGTTCTTTTTACTACCTTCATGATATAATCGTATGCTAAAGTCAGGATTCAAAAACTATGTGTTAATCTCTGTTTATGTTACTCTACCTTCATCACACTGTTATGATCAACGTTGTATAACTCTTGTCATCAAATAAAGCTTGTTTGAAAACAAAAAAACAAAACAAAACAAAACAAAAAAACTTTTTTTTACTGTGAAATAATAGCAGTCAGTTTCCCTCACACGTGTGCGTTCCAGGTCCTGCCAGGACACAGTGTCACACCAGTGCAAGTCATATCTGCTAAAACAGTAGTGTACATTTAAAAAAAAAAAAAAAACCTTACACTACCTGATCAATACAACATCATACCTGATGTTTTAAAGCACGTTATTCCAAACAATTTAGGAATGTTAGGTGATTTATGCCCTTTATGGATTAAAACCAGACTCTGCATCAACTATGTAATTTTACATGGGAGTTTGCCATGGATCCCCCTCCGGCATACCACAGTCCAGTTGTTAGTCCCCTTGAAACAACTTTTCCATCACTTTTGTGGCCAGAAAGAGTCCCTGTGGGTTTTAAAATTCGCCTGCCTATTGAAGTCTATGGCGGTTCGCCCGGTTTGCCGGTTTGAGAACTTTTGTGGAAGTTCGTGTTCGCCATTTGCGAACGCAAAATTTTAGGTTTGCGACATCACTATATGTATGATAGTAGATTAGAATTACACAGTACTGATCAAAAAAGTGATCTGCTGACAATATGATGTTGCACACATTAGCGTTGAATGATACACAATAGCTGATACAATATAATTCAATATACATCTGTACAAGGAATTGCAATAAGGTCCCTTTATTATATAATAAGTGAGAATAACGTGAACTGTTATCATTTGGTTTGTTCCTGCAGATGTGTGTTAGACATGTGCAATAGTTTAAATAAAAAGAGAGAAGCGGTCAACCTGGGAATGAACAATAGAATAATAGCTTGTTCTATGGGTAGTTACCACCCAAGAAGCAGCCTCTTTTCAGAAGAACTTTCCTGAAGCATATCAGTCCGATCCTGACTTCACAGTACAGTCCACCCCCGAAATACCAGGCAATCCCTCTCTGAATAAGAGAAACAGCAAAACCCCAGATGTATGTTTCGTAATTCTTTTATTAGAAAAATAATCATATATGCATATATACAAAATAAAATCATAATAACAAATGCAAAAAAAATAACTATTGTTACAAAACTGAAATATTGACCCAAATTTTTATCAGAAAAAAATCAAAATGCAATTAAACTTAAATAATCACACAAAATAAAATTAAACATATTTCAAATACAGACAAAAACAAACTGGAGGAAGAAAAAAAAAAAAAAAACTAAATAATCCAATCCTTCCACTTCTTTGTCTTCCAGATGCCTTCAGAATCTAATTCCCCATATTGCCTCCTATCAAAAGAAAAATACAAAAACAACTTCCCACGGATCATACCCACACAATTACCTACAGTAACTACCTCTTTCTTAAAAATCTAAATATTACGCACATCCCACAACACCTCCTTCACACAACATGCCAACAACCATATCAATCTTGCTTTCTCCTTTTCCACACCATTTCCACACAAACCATACATCATCATATTAAAAGTAAAAAACTGCACTCCAGTCAAACCCTTAATCATCCTTTTCAAACTTCTCCAAACATCCCTAGCATACTCACAATTCCAAAACAAATGAATAACACTCTCGCTTTGAAAACAACCATCTCTAGGACACACTTCTGAAGCCACTAAACGACGCATTCTCTGAAAATCCCTTGTTGGCAAACACTTATGCACACTCATCCAACTAATATCTTTCTGCCTATTCATCAAATACTTATTACACACATTTTTCCATACCAACACACATTCATTTTCAGTCAAACCCCCAATCAACTCAAGACCTTCCTTCTTCTCCAATATTTTCAACACCATTCTGTTTGCACACCACATCTCCCTACTAACATTCTCCAAACCATATTTTTTAATCCAACATTCCACCCTTACATAAAACCACGGAACAGCAAAACATACCGGTTTCTTTCTATCAATCTCAAATAAACCATATCGTCTTAAAACATTTCCACAAGCATACTTTACCATACAACCAGCCATGCTATCCTTACCACTCAGAACCACACACCTACTAACATATTTCACAGCCAAAAATCTCTCCACATTTGGAAAACCCTTACCACCAACATTCTTACTCTTAACAACAACATCTCTTTTCAAACGCTCCATACCAGAACTCCATAAAAAAGAAAACAACACTCTCAAAATTCTCAGAAAAATCCTCTCAGGTGGCGGAAAAACTAACGCCAAATATAACATAATAGGGATCAAAACCGATTTAATAACTAACATTTTTCCTTCCAAAGATAAAGTCCTTAAAGACCAAAACTGAAGTTTTCTACTCACTTTATCAAAAACATTCTCCCAACTTTCCAAGCCTTTCAAATCCACATCAAATTTCACACCCAACACCTCAATTGCACCTTCAGTCACAGGCCATCCACAGGAATCAATCTCCCTATCATTACCAAAAACTTTAACTTTACACTTATTCCAATTAACTCTGAAACCACTTGCCATACAAAAACATTCAACTAAAGTTTTCACCCTCCTCAAACCAGCCTGAGTCTCACATACCACACTCACATCATCCATATACCCTATCACTTTTAAACACCTTCCATTACTACCAGGAACACTCACACCTCTAAATAATTTATCCTTCCTCAAACTAGTTAATAATGGCTCAATGACACATACAAATAACACAGGAGACAAAGGACATCCTTGACGCACTCCCGATTTAACACAAAATTCCTCAGTCAAAAAACCATTAACCTGGACTTGACTCACAATATCACTATACAAACATTTAAACCATTCAATAATCTTACCAGAAAAACCTAAACGTTCTAAAACATGAAACATAAAATCATGCACTACCCTATCATACGCTTTTTCAAAATCCACAATAGCAACAGCAACAGACCTCATCCTCTCCCTCACATACCTCAGTACATCACGTAGTAACAACAAACTTTCAGAAATCTGACGCCCAGGAACAGCACACACTTGCTCTTCACCCACAACCTTACCAATCACTCCTCGCATTCTATTTGCCAACACCTTTGCAATAACCTTATAGTCAACATTCAACAACATAATCGGCCTCCAATTCCTCAAATCTCTCTTATCACCCTTTTTAAATAACAAAACAATCAAACCTTTCCTCATTGAAACAGGCAAAACATTCATTCTAAAAACAAACTTACAAACATCCAACATATCCACCCCAATCAAATTCCAAAAACAAGAATAAAATTCAACAGGCAAACCATCACAACCAGGTACCTTCCCATTCTTAAAACTCCTAACAACCTCTGCAATCTCATCCAAACTTAGATCCCTTTCTAACAAATCATTATCATATTTTTCCAACTTAACCTCAATGTTTTCCAACAACTCATTTTCCAATAAAACATCTCTTGTTTTTTCTTTATACAGCTCACTGTAAAACTCATGAACTTCACGCAAAACACCATCCGTACCATTAACTTCACACTCAACCTTATCAAAAACACTAACAAAACCAGTCTTTCCTTCAAAAGCTTTCTTAAAAAAATATTTACTACAAGACTAATCCTTTTCCATTTTCTCCAATCTTGCCATAAAAACAATTTTCTTTCCTTTTTCATACATACACTTTTTAAATATCTTTCTTGCTTCAGCAATTTCCTCATGCACATCAATACCACAATTTCTCAATTCATACAAATACAACAACCTCAGATACCATTTATCATACAACTCCCTTTCCATTCTAGCTTTCTCACAGCCTTTCTTAATAAAAAAAAACCTCTTTATTTCCACCTTCAACCATTCCCACCACATAAGCACATTACTAAAATCACATTTTCTTTCACGCCACCTTTCATACATCCAAACAAACTGACGCTTAAACTTCTCATCTTCTAACAAATCCACATTCAGTTTCCAAACACCCTTACCATACTTGATCTTCAAAACACAATTCACCTTACACATTAAAAGGGCATGATCCGTAAAGGGCATCCGCTTTAAAGAAAAATCATCAACACATAAAAATTTAGATAAAAAACAAAAATCAATTCGAGATTTTATCCCACCACTATCACTAAAGAAAGTAAAACCCTCCCCTGAAAAAGAAACAGACCCGAAGGCATCCTTCAAACCGAAAGATTTAAGCAAATAAAGTAAAAACTTCCCTGAGCTATCCACCCTACAATCACTCCCACCCTCTCTGTCCCCATTCTTAATAATACAATTAAAATCCCCAACCAAAAAAGTTGGCTCTCGGCCTGGCAGAAAAAACTTTAAAGTTTCAAAATTAAGCAAACGTTCTACCCTATTTGGAGAAGCATATACATTAAACAAACGAAAAACAGTCCCACAAAAACTAAAACTAACCAAAAGTACCCGACCTGGGACAATATGAACTAAATTAAGGATAGAAAAACTAAACCCCTTAAACAAAACTTCCACCCCCCCATTCCTATCAGAAGAACAAGACCATACTTTAGGACCATATTCCCAGTCAGCACATTTAGGATGTTCAGAGAGACCACATACCTGCAAACAAAAAATATTAGCAGAACATACAGATAATAATTTAAAAATTGCAGCTCTCCTTGCTATAGTTGTCATACACCTGACATTAAGGGAATAAATGGTCAGAGACATCACAAAAATAAATTAAAGAAAAACAAAAAAAGAAATAACATCAGGACTTCTTCTTTCCTTTCTTTTTCTTAGGACTCAAAGGAGATCCTTTAAATCTGCCTCTGTGACGTTCCGACCTCCTAGGCTCCCCCTTGCCAGCCTCATAACCAGTAACTTCAGCAAGTTGGTTCACATCTCTTTTATCTAGATAACCAACAGAAGAGGCATCAGAAAAGTCACCTATACACTGGCTTGAGTCAGAAGGAACGTCTTTAGTAGAGACAGAAGGAAACTCTGAAATTAAAGAGTCAGCATCACTTGTAGTATCTGGATCTGCACCCTTAACTACTGGAAGATTCAAATCAGGACTCTCCCATACATCAGAATCCGCATCTATTTTTCGCTTGGAGGCAGATTTTTTCCCTTCAGTGTCCATATCCTCCTCAGAACTAGAGGACACAACAGCAGACCAATCAATGTTCTCCCTTCACCAAGAACAGCATCAGGAGCAGCATTACAAGATGACTCAGTGAAGGAAAAATTCTCTGTCACAGGAACAGCAACAGTATCATCCACAGAATTGGGAAACAGGGCTTCAAGAACATCTGAAGCAGCTATCACATTAGATGTAGCAAGATCCACTTCCTGAAGATGAGATTGGGCTTCCTCCACCTTCTCAGCCACAGGAACCACCACAGGAGCATCAGACACCTCTCCGACAGGGACCCCAAATGCAGATTTCTTGCACAAAAGAGGTAATATAGAGTTCAATTCCTCATCAGAGACCTCCTCCTCATTCACAGATGGCTCAGCTGCAACTGAAGATGTTTTTTTTGCAACATCAGCATAGGAAGGCTTCACTCTATCAAGCCCCTGCAACATCATCAAAGGACACATCCTGCACAGATGACTTGAAGAACCACACAGGTCACAGGTCCGGCGTTTACTACAGTGGGCAACAAGATGATCCTCCTCACCGCAATTTCGACATCTGGCACCTGGGCAATTTTCAGCAATGTGACCAAACAGGTTGCAACTACGGCAAAAAAGAGGCATGTCATCATAGTATAGGAAACCTCTATTTCCACCAATGGCAAAAGTCTGTGGAGGGTGTTTCTTTCCACCAATACCTAATTCATCAGACACAAACCGCACCCAGAACCTGCGCTTTCCATTGAAAGTCCCAAACTGATTCTTCAGCTTGCTACCTCCTTGAACATCATCAAAGTAGCGACAAAGAAACAGACGAATTTCCACATCAGTGACCCAAGGGTTGTACATATGTACTGTCACCGGGATTCTTCTCTCCCTCTGCACACAGGCAACAAATTTCATGCCAACCAACTCTGGAGCAGCAGCCATATAAATAGTCCGTTGATAGCAGGTCTGTAAATAATGCTCATTGGTGAAAGCCACATCAAAAATCCCTCATGAAGGGAATGACTGAACACAATGCAAACTTGCTCTTGGCATCTTCAAAACACCCTCCAAAATCACCTGCTGGACATGAGCCAAATCAATCTTCTCTCGAAAGTCCTCAGAGATCAACACCCGAAGTGTATGGGGAACATTTGGCACATTGGTAGCCATATTTGCCCTATTGCCTCTTTAGGCTGGATTTCAGAGCGCCCCCCCAAAAGCAGCATGTGGCTGAAGTCCAGGGAACGAACAATAGCATAATAGCTTGTTCTATGGCAAGTTACCACCCAAGAAGCAGCCTCTTTTTGCAATAGTTTGTATATATACATATAAATATTTTTTAGACAAGACAATATGGTCTCTATTAGTTTAATCAATTTCTATACTAATGTATTTTAGTTTTAATATGCACCAACATTTTTTTTAACAAATAAGAGATATATAGTTCGTATGCGGCATGAAACTGTCATGTTACACCTATCCCTATTGTAAACACACACCATTTACTAAGTCATGTGACTAGTAAGGGTGTGTGTGTTTTTCTGGCTCTCCGATTGGTCAGCCATGTGTATATAATGTAGCAAGTAATTACCATTTTTATCAGCCAGAGGAAACAGTAATTTTACTGAGAAACGCGTCGCTGTATTTTATCTATGTGTTTAGTAAACACTTGTTTTTAAGTTTTCCTAAGTTACTTGATATTTTTGATTCCACTTTTTTATTCACAATAACAAACCTTTGTTTTGACTGTTAACCACACCCTGAACTCTGCAAGCAAGCTGAAAGATACACCATACACCTGGTTTCACTTGATCGTGGAGGAGAGTTTGCCAGACAGCTCAGAGACTCTGACCTGCCTAGTCTGCACTACATTACAGTGCTAGACCACACGTGAGTGTAATTTATCCACCTATTAGCAAAATAATTTTATTCATACAGTATTATGCTATGTGGGGATTTTCTCTTATATTTATAGAGCAAACATCAGAGTGAAACACACTCCTTGCATTTGCTCCTGTCATATATACCTGGAGAGAGTTCTCCAGACAACTCAGAGGATCCGGTCTGCTTAGTTTGCACTACATTATAGTGCTTTAATACATGTGAGTGTATTTGCGTCACACTATATATCTAGCATATATCTGCAGAATCACGCTATGTTGGCGCCTTCTCTCTTTTCTATAAATACACAAATAAACCTGAAAAATGCCAATCTCATACATTTTATAATATACTGTCCCTTTAACTTTTTGAGATGCCACTTAAATGTATGTGTTTGTTAAGGCTTCCAGGGAGTTACGTTGCTTATTTAGTCAGTGCAAGGATTACTGCGCCTGCCATGTGTGGCGAGATGAGAATGGAGTAGATTTTCTGAATTCTGTGCGCGTAAGCCGTTACGCTGTGTATTGGATACTTAATTGTGCGGCTGTTCTATGTTAGTCTATGGGAGTAAAAAATGCGGCTGACAGGTGAAATATACGCGCGTAACTTGTATGCTACGCTGTATATGTAATACCAAAATCGCGTAAAAACAGGCGGTGCCTGCTTTTGCGGGCAACGCCGCATATGTAATGGAGCCCATTATTTTTATTTATTTCAATATATGGTTGATTATTTTCTTCTAACATGTAGAGTTTATTTTATAAAGTCATCACTGCCGATATCCATATATTTGTACCTCAAGCTCTTATGGAATAGTAAATGTTGTCCAGGTGGTATTTTATTATATTATTAGTATTTATAATGATGTATTATTACATTTCCCTAGAATACCAAGGTGCAAGTATAAAACATACATCCCAACATTGTCAGGGGAATAGATAAACCCTTTACAAAGACTCTATTAGAAATAAATGCTCACACGTTTGTGTTTTATAAATTAAACTATTAACATTTTATTCATCTAGTATAAAGAAAAGTATGAAATGTTTAAGAAGGTAAATGGGGTTTAGTGGGTGTGTTATTTTTATCATCCAATGGGTTCTTTGTAACACGTATAAATGTTTGTAACACCTGTAAGCTGTTATGGTCTAGGATTACGGCTTTGTGTCTTTGCCGAAACGCGTAAGACCGGCTTTTTCTACTACCTTTTTACCTTGATGCCCGTGTATTTTTAAATCTGAATAAAGCTGATGAACTATTTTTTATTGGAAAACTGCTGTTTTGGATCATTTTTTTCTTATACCTATTGGGAGGAAAAGGAGTCCTCCTATCCTGTTTCTACAGTGTTTTTCCCAGCCTGAAGATTTGGTCCCTATTGATATACCAAGCAGAGCAGCGTACAGCGGTTGGAAGTGGAGACGCAGCAAGCGCATGTCACATGGGTACCTGACATCACCCGGAAGTGCTATGGAACCTCACGCTGGTCTAGATGCCGCGGAGGAGTGGATGCACTGATGCTGGTGTTTGCCTCAAAAAACGAGCGGTGACCGGGGTGAGCTACTATTATTTCCTGTTGTGAATGGGGTGAGGCCCGAAGGCTGTGTATTGCTGAGTCCCCAGCCAGATGTTCATATGCTGGCCTTCCTCGGAGTGGTGAGTTGGTTGAACCTGTGACACTGCCATAATACCGCTGTATGCTTATGCTTTATGTATCTGTGAAGGCTTGGATTATTTGGGATTTGATGCATATCTTGCTGCTTAATCGTGTGACGTAAGGACTGCACTTTCTTCTTTTTTATCCTGTCATCTCCTACTTCCTTGCGTCCCTAGATATTGCAGTTTGGCTGGTTATTTTTCTGGACTGTGTGTTTTTTACTCTTATCTGACATGGAGGCGTCAGGTGAACAGCAACATGTATATTTTTCTCTGGCAACAGTGGATGATGAGGACTTAGTGGGCCTTGAATTGGAGGACTTTTTCACCTTGGATAATACTATAATACTAAATTAAGTGATCTTTTCCACTCTTTGGAGCTTTTAAGGCTCAAGGTACTAAGACTGAAATTGGACACATGGAAAATGAATAAGTATGTTTCTTTAAATATGATTCCCAGGGGCCTTAGGGTCAAAATATTCCCTACTTTTGAGGTTCATGATAAAACATTTATTAATGAATGGAACTCTATACTATCAAAATGCTCTATCAGGCTTATGCTTATCAAATATAGATCTGAGCAATTGACTGCTGTTAGGAATGATATAGTCACTTTACAACAAGAATTAAATGGGCATCAGCTGGATGCTGCATATGGTGAATATGACAAAATGTTGCAAGATGTGATTGAAACCAATAAGAAAGAAATCATTCAGTCCAAACATGTAAAATTTTTGCGTGACCAGAAAGATTATTCCACAGGGAATGTCTTTATCTGGTATAGAGAGCATAGACATAAACAAGCCTGGCAGATTCAAGGTGGGGAAGGTGATTCTGATACTGGGAATGTTGAGGGTACTAAGGGCAATAAACGTAGGAAGTGGAGAAGAAGGTACAAAAATAATAAAAAGAAGGTTACCTTTAAAGAAGGTGGCAATGTAAGTATGGATGAGGAATCTTTGTCCAACTTTTCCACCTCCTACGAGGAAGGCTCTAGCTCTGAAAATGATTATGAGGGAAAGATGCCGCCCTAATAGCAATATAAGTAATGTTGTGATCGATGGACAACAGGTACCTACTCAGAATATAAACAATGTAGCTCAACATAACATGAGCACTATACCTACCATCACTCACAATGTTAAAAATGCAGGGCAATGCCTAAAAAGATCAGTAAAGATACCCCTATTGATAGAGATCCACATGTACCCAATACCCAATTAAATACCACTACTAATACCAACATGGCTGAAAATAGTACTGGCAATCATAATGTGGGACCCCTTTGTTTGAAGTTTTTCGGTCAGCCATGAAAGCCAAGGGGGGAGGAGGGGGGCAGGATCATATAGGGAATCAGAGGGGCATGAACAGATATGCCCTCAGGGATCTGCCCAAGAAGTGAAGGATAATTTGGTGATTAATGTTTCCTCCTATGTTCTTAATGAATCTGAAATTAAGATACTTAATAAAGGTCTTGGTTTTTGTCCAGATAGGAAATTTGATGTTTTCCAAACCATTTTGGATCTTAACAGGTTCATTAGGAATCTTACCCTTCGCAGACATTTTAAGAACACTGATTATGCAGGTGATTTGGATAAGGCTGACTCTGGTGAGGGTCATAATGGTGCTGGTTCCCTTTTTCTATTTCGTGATATGTATGACTTAGTCTCATTACATGAATTAGAACAGGAACAACATGTTGATACTTTTTCAACTAACTTTTGTCCTCCTAAGTTTAAAACTAAATCAAGTTTTTACCCTGTTCACTCAAGGGGTAAAGCTTTCACAGGAAGGTTGTTGAGGACCTTAAAGCATTGGATAAGTCTGTTGGTAGTAATTATTCAAACTTACCACGAAAGGAAAAAGAGGCCATAAATTCACTCCAAAATAACTTATCCACAGTCATTAAAAACTCTGATAAGGGAGGCAACATCGTGTTTATGGATAGACATATGTATATATCTAAGGCACTACGCCAAATTGATGATCCAATTTCTTATAGAAAACTGAGTGGAAACCCGACTAACCACTTTCAGAGTAAACTTGGAAACTTATTGGATGATGGCCTATATTTTGGTATCATTGAAAGTGATACCTTTGATTTCCTTTATGTCTCTAATCTGATAACTCCAATCTTCCATCACCTGCCTAAGACACACAAGAGTCTCAAAGATATAAAAGGCAGACCCATTGTTGCTGGGATCAGTTCTTTATTTGAACATCTGTCAGAGTGGGTTGACAGCATCCTCCAACCATTGGTTATGTCTCTCCCCAGTTTTTTGAGGGATACATCCCACTTGCTTAATATTCTGGAGTCTGTGCAGGTGATGGAGGATTGGAGTTGGTTTACTGTGGACGTGGTAGCGTTGTATACCTCTATCCCCCATGACCTAGGTTTGGAGGCTGTTCTCTTTTTTCTAAACCTTCTAACTGATTATTCGGAGGAAACGAAGGAGTTTATTATTAGGAGTATTCGGCTTCTATTGGAGTGTAACTATTTCCTGTTTGAGGGAACACACTACATGCAACTGAAGGGTACGGCCATGGGGGCCAAGTTTGCCCCCTCATATGCGAACTTATTTATGGGCTGGTTTGAGTACAAATATATTTTCGTTGCGGGTGGTGTGTTCTCTCATAGGATTATGGTTTACAAACGCTTTATAGATGATCTTATATTTATCACTGATTTCTCATCTACTGAAGCAGCACAGTTTGTAAATGATCTTAACTCATGCCTTCCTGATATTCAATTCACCTCTGAATGAATAAAAATAAGATACATTTTTTGGATGTGGAGCTAATGATGGATGTGGGTTCTGGTAATATTGAGACCCAGTTATACCGCAAACCGATTGCGGATAATTCTTTACTCCATTCATCGAGCTCTCACCCTAAACATGTTTTTCAGGGCATTGTAAAGGTCAATTTCTAAGAACTAGAAGGATTTGTTCTAGTGATCAAGCCTTTGAGTCCGAATGTTTAAATTTAAGGTTAAGACTATGCACCCGTGGTTACAGTGACAGGGTAATTAATCAGGCCTATGATTCTGCTAAAAAAACTGATAGAAAATGTCTGCTTATGGGGAGCCATAGGACGAAACATAGGACTAGGGATATTGAATCTAAACCTAACTTTATCACCAAATATTCCAATCAGTATTACACTATTTGTAATATTATTCAGAAATATTTGCCTATTCTTTATGGTGATGATCTACTTAAGGACATTGTGAGCCAGGGATGTAGATTTACCTATAGGAGAAATCTTACCCTGGGTAATTTGGTCTCGCCTAGCTCATTACGTAAGCCTGCTAGCCAAAGCTCTTGGTTGAGACACAATGGTACCTATAAATGTGGAAAGAACTGCAAGGCCTGTGAACGTATTAAGACCGGCAGCTCAATTAGTTCCTATGTGACTAATCAAGTCTTTGATACCAGAGGATGTGTCAAGTGTTCTTCCACATTCGTGATTTACCTTGTGGGTTGCACGTAACACAAATTACAGTACGTGGGTATGACTACCCGTGAAGTTTGTACTCAGATACGTGAACACCTAGGGTACGTCAGGAATAAGGTTCACTGTTCTGAACTTGTCAGCCACTTTATTGAGGTCCATGGTGGTGATGTGTGCAGTTTCCAGTGGAATGCCATAGAAAGCATAAAAAAACCCCTAGGGGTGGAGATAAGTGGCCTATTTTGGCCAGGCAGGAGGTCTATTGGATCCACAAGTTATGCACACTCACGCCAGAAGGCTTCAATTCTGAAAATGATTTAATTAATTTTTGGGAAAACTAATTATACTTTCTTTTTATGCATTTATGAATTGTTTTTTCTATGTAATTATTTTAGGGTGATTAATTTGTTATGTACATTATTTATTTATTCACTATATATACAAATCAACTTATTGTATGTTGATTGATTTATTATTATTGTTGTATTAATAGCATTTACAATGTACTCTATGATAGGTGATTATCAAGTTTTTCATATATATATACTTTTTCACCCTTATTGTTACATTTGATGAAATCCGCATATTTATATCTTAGCATATCTAAATTTGTTTTCCTGTAATTGCTTGATTTTTTTGAAAATTATTTTCTGATGTTACATGTACATATTCATTTTTTGTTTTTGCACAAATTACTTTGTTCGCAATTTATTTAATCTATATCCTTTTGCTGTGATTTTGTTTTGTATTTGACATATTCATGAATTTGAGGCTACATTATCTGTATATTTATTAGGTTATATTAGGTGATTATTTGGTTTTTGTGTGATTCAATTTATGATATTTATTGCTGTTCCCCTTTAAGAAGGTAAATGGGGTTTAGTGGGTGTGTTGTTTTTATCATCCAATGGGTTCTTTGTAACACGTATAAATGTTTGTAACACCTGTAAGCTGTTATGGTCTATGATTACGGCTTTGTGTCTTTGCCGAAATGCGTAAGACCTGCTTTTTCTACTACCTTTTTACCTTGATGCCCGTGTATTTTTAAATCTGAATAAAGCTGATGAACTATTTTTTATTGGAAAACTGCTGTTTTGAATCGTTTTTTTCTTATACCTATTGGGAGGAATAGGAGTCCTCCTATCCTGTTTCTACAGTGTTTTTCCCAGCCTGAAGATTTGGTCCCTATCGATATACCAAGCAGAGCAGTGTACAGCGGTTGGAAGTGGAGACGCAGCAAGCGCATGTCACATGGGTACCTGACGTCACCCGGAAGTGCTATGGAACCACATGCTGGTCTAGATGCCGAGGAGGAGTGGATGGACTGATGCTGGTGTTTGCCTCAAAAAGCGAGCGTTGACCGGGGTGAGCTACTATTGTTTCCTGTTGTGAATGGGGTGAGGCCCGAAGGCTGTGTATTGCTGAGTCCCCAGACGGATGTTCATATGCTGGCCTTCCTCGGAGTGGTGAGTCGGTTGAACCTGTGACACTGCCATAATACCGCTGTATGCTTGTGCTTTATGTAGCAGTGAAGGCTTGGATTATTTGGGATTTGATGCATATCTTGCTGCTTAATCGTGTGACGTAAGGACTGCACTTTCTTCTTTTTAATGAAATGTTTGTGTAACAGCTTAATGTATTAAATGCACCTGATTGGAGTTGTATTTGATGCACTTTTCATGTGAAATAGATAGAGTAGGAAATGTTTTTACCTCAGGCTGCTTAACACACAGGTGATACAAGTGGCACACATTAACACACAGGTGATACAAGTGGCACACATTAACCAAAGTCACTAGTTTCATTTTAAGACACTTTACATATACTGTGAGCTCCAATTGTTTTAATATGGCAAATTGGACTTTCAATGGGACATCAACTGTTTCATAGTTAATGGTACGGCACTGAAACAAAGGCTAACTCAATCACTGTAGCCTTTATCAATACATTAGTATTTACTATAGAATTCTCTTTTTTAATAATAATAAACATGAATTAAATAAGAAATTCAAGGGATTTCAACAACTGTACAGCAATATTTAAATATATATTTTTTCTTTAACCACTGTACATATAGGTTTGAGCTCCAGCTTAAACAAAGGCTAACTCAACCACAGTTGTTCCTTTTTCAGCACAATATTATTTACTACAACTTGCACTTTTTTAAAATGATATTTATTAAATTAAAAAAATAAAGGACTATGTATATTTACAGAGAGACATATATACATATAATAACAAAGCACAGGGCAGTATGTACAGAAGGACATATATACATATAATAACAAAATACAGGAAGTATGTACAGAGACATATAGTGTACAGATTAACAAAGCACAGGGTAGTATTTACAAAGAAATATATATAGTACATAGAATAACAAAGCACAGGGCAGTATGTACAGCGAGACATATAGAAGATAGAATAACAAAGCACAGGGAAGTATATACAGAGACAAATAGTACATAGAATTACAAAGGAAAGGGCAGTATATACAGAGACATATAGTACATAGAATAACTAAACAAAATGGCAGTATGTACAGAGAGATATATATTACATATAATAACAAAGCACAGGGCACTATGTACAGACATGGATAGAACTTTCAGGAAGCAGGCACGGATAGCTCTTTCAGGAGGCAGGCACAGATGGAATGTGCAGGAGGCAGGCACGGATGGAACGTGCAGGAGGCAGGCACGGATGGAATGTGCAGGAGGCAGGCACAGATGGAATGTGCAGGAGGCAGGCACAGATGGAATGTGCAGGAGGCAGGCACGGATGGAATGTGCAGGAGGAAGGCACGGATGAAATGTGCAGGAGGCAGGCACAGATGGAATGTGCAGGAGGCAGGCACAGATGGAATGTGCAGGAGGCAGGCACGGATGGAATGTGCAGGAGGCAGGCACAGATGGAACGTGCAGGAGGCAGGCACGGATGGAACATGCTGGAGGCAGGCGCACAGATGGAATGTGCAGGAGGCAGGCACGGATGGAATGTGCAGGAGGCAGGCACAGATGGAATGTGCAGGAGGCAGGCACAGATGGAATGTGCAGGAGGCAGGCACAGATGAAATGTGCAGGAGGCAGGCACAGATGGAATGTGCAGGAGGCAGGCACAGATGGAATGTGCAGGAGGCAGGCACGGATGGAACGTGCAGGAGGCAGGCACGGATGGAACGTGCAGGAGGCAGGCACGGATGGAACATGCTGGAGGCAGGCGCACAGATGGAATGTGCAGGAGGCAGGCACGGATGGAATGTGCAGGAGGCAGGCACAGATGGAATGTGCAGGAGGCAGGCACAGATGGAATGTGCAGGAGGCAGGCACAGATGAAATGTGCAGGAGGCAGGCACAGATGGAATGTGCAGGAGGCAGGCACAGATGGAATGTGCAGGAGGCAGGCACGGATGGAACGTGCAGGAGGCAGGCACGGATGGAACGTGCAGGAGGCAGGCACGGATGGAATGTGCAGGAGGCAGGCACAGATGGAATGTGCAGGAGGCAGGCACAGATGGAATGTGCAGGAGGCAGACACGGATGGAAAGTGCAGGAGGCAGGCATGGATGGAACTTGCTGGAGGCAGGCAAGGATGGAAGTTGCTGGAGGCAGGCAAGGATGGAAGTTGCTGGAGGCAGGCAAGGATGGAACTTGCTGGAGGAAGGCAAGGATGGAACTTGCTGGAGGCAGGCAAGGATGGAACTTTCAGGAGGCAAGATAGGTACAACAACAAGCTGGCAGTAGAGGTAGAAAGGCAGAGTCCAAAAACTGGTACTGAAGATGATTGTACGGAATTTGACTGTAGATGACTTATTGAGTAGAAGAATTATAGAGCAGACTCTGTATGGCTCTTCGTCTGAAGTTTTTAAGCAGGACATTCCGATGCAAGTTGATGTCCCCTTCATTGTTATACTTGGTACTTTCCAACTTCTGCCTGGTTAAATCTATAATCATCACTTTCTCTGTAATAAAAACAAATAGTCTTAAAATAGAAAGAGCTACATTCAGTTAGTAAAACAATGTCTATCACCAGTGATTTGGTTTAAGTGATGGTAAACTTCCGCCATTATATAAAGAGATCCTGACAGTTATTGATATTTTAGATGGAGTTTAATTCATAAGTTGTAATGAAGATGGGCTGTAACTTGCTTTTGAATATAGATATGAAACTCAAATTCCCCACGCTCCACTGCCCACTTCAAAAGTAAATTTTTATGTGAGCTAAAGGTTTGAATTGTGGTCCAATCAGCGCTCTACCCATATGGCACTTTTGTTGTAGCTATAGCGCTGATTGGAGAACAATTCAAAACATTAACTCACAGAAACTGACTTTTGAAGTGTGTGGAAAAGTATTATAGCGGAACTTCATTACAACTGATGAATTAAACTCCATCTAAAATATCACCAACATTCCGGATCTGTTTATAAGGGGAAAGTTTACCATCACTATAAATATAAGGGTTTTGCAGTTAGTAGGCATGATCAGTATCTTAATATACATTACTTAGCCTATAAATAAGTGTTTAAGCCCCACATAGGGGTTAAATAACATATTACCAGCTCTGGATTGGCAATGCACTACTGGTCTGCAGCTGAACATGGCCCCTGACCCAAGCATGTGCAGCATGTGTGTGTGTAACCTTTTATATACAATAAGAACATGCTCTAACTCTACCACAGTAACATGTCCCTTTAAGCATTTCAGATACGCATTCTGTACACAATAGTGATACAACTGCACTAGACTTAAATAATGTACAGAGATCATTTCTTGGGGTAGATTCAAAGACACCCGCGATGTTGCAGAGGGGTCGTGCTGTATTTATTGAACAATGCTAAACAAATCATTTTGAGTTTATCTTTAGTTAGAGTTCCTGTCATTAATATCTACAGATGCCCGAGGAGCCCATGCAGTGCATGATAATATCTCACGCATCAAACCACTAACAACACAATAATGATACACGGGACATGTATGAAATGCACTTGCACATCGTATCACTATTTTAAAGCTGCTGAGGTTGTCTTGTTTTGCTTTCTGTTTAACCCCTTTCCAAAGTTAGGACGTTCCATGCCGTCCTAACTGCACTGGGCTTTAGCACAGTTAGGACGGCAGGGAACGTTTTTGCCATTTGTACTGCAGCCAACAGCACTTCCTGAATTGGATCACGGCCTGGAGGCAGTGCCTAGTGTCATAGACACACCACCCTGAACTGATCCCAATGTTGAAATCTCACGATCACATGTTTTTCCTTTGTAGACAAATTAGGCCCGTCATGAAAGGGTTAAAGTGAAGGTCTATTTTGACGAATTAGTGCCCGGTTTTTAATAATCCTATTAAAAACAAGGGCACTTTAATTCATCAAAATTGACATTTCAAGCGTTTTCTTCAAAAACTTACGTTTTATCCTGCTGCTCCATCGATTCTCCCAGCCGTTGGAAGCCTCTGCTTACGTCAGAAATGACTAATCCGGCTTCCTCCAATCACAGCCCCCCCCCCCAGGGGGATCATGGCCTAAAGGGAACGCCGTGATTGGATGAAGCCGGATTCGTCATTTTGGACCCACAAAGAGGTCTTGCGACGGGCTGAGGAAGCTCTGCAGCGGCTTTCAGGATTAAAAGGTACGTTTTTGAAGACAAGTGCCCTTTTTTTTAATAGGATTATTAAAAACCGGACACTAATTCGTCAAAATAGACCTTCACTTTAATGGTTTTCAAGATTTGTTTTGTGCAAATGTTAGTGTGTACTGTTTTATAGAGGGTGGTGTTTAGTGTTACTGTGTTTTGTGCATATGTAAGTGTGTACTGTTTTATAGAGGGAGGCGTTTAGTGTTACTGTGTTTTGTGTATATTTTAGTGTGTACTGTTTTATAGAGGGAGGCGTTTAGTGTTACTTTGTTTTGTGCATATGTTAGTGTGTACTGTTTTATACAGGGAGGTGTTTAGTGTTACTTTGTTTTGTGCATATGTTAATGTGTACTGTTTTATAGAGGGAGGTGCTTAGTGTTACTTTGTTTTGTGCACATGTTAATGTGTACTGTTTTATAGAGGGAGGGTTTTAGTTTTACTGTTTTTGTGCATATGTTAGTGTATACTGTTTTATAGAGGGAGGTGTTTAGTGTTACTTTGTTTTGTGCCTATGTTAGTGTATACTGTTTTATAGAGGGTGGTGCTTAGTGTTACTTTATTTTGTGCATATGTTAGTGTGTACTGTTTTATAGAGGGAGGTGTTTAGTGTTACTTTATTTTGTGCATATGTTAGTGCGTACTGTTTTATAGAGGGAGGTGTTTAGTGTTACTGTGTTTTGTGCCTATGCTAGTGTGTACTGCTTTATAGAGGGAGGTGTTTAGTGTTACTGTGTTTTGTGCCTATGTTAGTGTGTACTGTTTTATAGAGGGAGGTGTTTAGTGTTACTGTGTTTTGTGCATATGTTAGTGTGTACTGTTTTATAGGGGGAGGTGTTTAGTGTTACTGTGTTTTGTGCATATGTTAGTGTGTACTGTTTTATAGAGGGAGGTGTTTAGTGTTACTTTGTTTTGTGCCTATGTTAGTGTATACTGTTTTATAGAGGGTGGTGCTTAGTGTTACTTTATTTTGTGCATATGTTAGTGTGTACTGTTTTATAGAGGGAGGTGTTTAGTGTTACTTTATTTTGTGCATATGTTAGTGTGTACTGTTTTATAGAGGGAGGTGTTTAGTGTTACTGTGTTTTGTGCCTATGTTAGTGTGTACTGCTTTATAGAGGGAGGTGTTTAGTGTTACTGTGTTTTGTGCCTATGTTAGTGTGTACTGTTTTATAGAGGGAGGTGTTTAGTGTTACTGTGTTTTGTGCATATGTTAGTGTGTACTGTTTTATAGAGGGAGGTGTTTAGTGTTACTTTATTTCTCTTGTTAAGTGTATCCAGTCCACGGATCATCCATTACTTGTGGGATATTCTCCTTCCCAACAGGAAGTTGCAAGAGGATCACCCACAGCAGAGCTGCTATATAGCTCCTCCCCTAACTGCCATATCCAGTCATTCTCTTGCAACTCTCAACAAAGATGGACGTAGTAAGAGGAGAGTGGTGTATTATAGTTAGTTTTTTAACTTTAATCAAAAGTTTGTTATTTTTAAATGTTACCGCAGTGTACTGTTTCATCTCAGGCAGCATTAGAAGAAGAATCTGCCTGTGATTTCAATGATCTTAGCAGAAGTAACTAAGATCCACTGCCGTTCTCACATATTCTGAGGAGTGAGGTAACTTCAGAGGGGGAATGGCGTGCAGGTTTTCCTGCAATAAGGTATGTGCAGTTAACATATTTCTAGGGATGGAATTTTCTAGAAAAATGCTGCTGATACCGGATTAATGTAAGTTAAGCCTTAAATGCAGTGATAGCGACTGGTATCAGGCTTATTAACAGAGATACATACTCTTATAAAAGTGTAATATAAAACGTTTGCTGGCATGTTAATCGTTTTTATATATGTTTGGTGACAAAACTTATTGGGGCCTAGTTTTTTTCCACATGGCTGGCTTGATTTTTGCCTAGAAACAGTTTCCTGAGGCTTTCCACTGTTGTAATATGAGTGGGAGGGTCCTATTTTAGCGCTTTTCTGCGCAGCTAGAATTACAGACTGAGACTTCCTTGTGCATGATACAGGACATCTCTGAAGGGCTCAAAAGGCTTCAAAAAGTTGTGTTTGAGGAGGGTAACAACCACAGTAGACTGTGGCAGTTGTTGTGACTGTGTTTAAAAAACGTTTTTGTCATTTATTATTCCGTTTTTGGTATTAAGGGGTTAATCATCCATTTGCAAGTGGGTGCAATGCTCTGCTGACTTGTTACATACACTTTAAAAATTTTGTTAGTGTAACTACCTTTTTTCACTGTTATTTCAAATTTTGTCAAAATTTGTTTCTCTTAAAGGCACAGTAACGTTTTTTATATTGCTTGTTAACTTGCCTTAAAGTGTTTTCCAAGCTTGCTAGTCTCATTGCTAGTCTGTACAAACATGTCTGAAACAAACTTGTTCATTATGTTTAAAAGCCATGGTGGAGCCCCATAGGAGAATGTGTACTAAATGTATTGATTTCACCTTAAACAGTAAAGATCAGTCTTTATCTATAAAAGAATTGTCACCAGAGGGGTCTGTCGAGGGGGAAGTTATGACGACTAACTCTCCCCACGTGTCGGACCCTTCGCGTCCCGCTCAAGGGACGCACGCTAATATGGCGCCAAGTACATTAGGGACGCCCATAGCGATTACTTTGCAGGACATGGCTGCAATCATGAATAATACCCTGTCAGAGGTATTATCCAGATTGCCTGAATTGAGAGGCAAGCGCGATAGCTCTGGGGTTAGATGAGATACAGAGCGCGTAGATGCTGTAAGAGCCATGTCTGATACTGCGTCACAATATGCAGAACCTGAGGACGGAGAGCTTCAGTCTGTGGGTGACGTCTCTGAATCGGGGAGACCTGATTCAGAGATTTCTAATTTTAAATTTAAGCTTGAGAACCTCCGTGTATTGCTTGGGGAGGTATTAGCTGCTCTGAATGACTGTGACACAATTGCAGTGCCAGAGAAATTGTGTAGGCTGGATAAATACTATGCAGTGCCGGTGAGTACTGATGTTTTTCCAATACCTAAAAGGCTTACAGAAATTATTAGTAAGGAGTGGGATAGGCCCGGTGTGCTTTTTTCCCCACCTCCTATATTTAGAAAAATGTTTCCAATAGATGCCACTACACGGGACTTATGGCAGACAGTCCCTAAGGTGGAGGGAGCAGTTTCTACTTTAGCAAAGCGTACCACTATCCCGGTTGAGGACAGTTGTGCTTTTTCAGATCCAATGGATAAAAAAATTAGAGGGTTACCTTAAGAAAATGTTTGTTCAACAAGGTTTTATTTTACAGCCCCTTGCATGCATTGCGCCTGTCACTGCTGCGGCGGCATTCTGGTATGAGGCCCTGGAAGAGGGCAAGCTTAGAACTCTTAAGCTAGCTAACTCATTTGTTTCTGATGCCATTGTTCATTTGACTAAACTAACGGCTAAGAATTCCGGATTCGCCATCCAGGCGCGTAGGGCGCTATGGCTCAAATCCTGGTCAGCTGATGTGACTTCAAAGTCTTAATTACTCAACATTCCTTTCAAGGGGCAGACCTTATTCGGGCCTGGTTTGAAAGAAATTATTGCTGACATTACTGGAGGTAAGGGTCATACCCTTCCTCAGGACAGGGCCAAATCAAAGGCCAAACAGTCTAATTTCGTGCCTTTCGAAATTTCAAGGCAGGTGCAGCATCAACTTCCTCTGCTTCAAAGCAAGAGGGAACTTTTGCTCAATCCAAGCAGGCCTGGAATCCTAACCAGTCCTGGAACAAGGGCAAGCAGGCCAGAAAGCCTGCTGCTGCCTCTAAGACAGCATGAAGGAGCGGCCCCCTATCTGACAACGGATCTAGTAGGGGGCAGACTCTCTCTCTTCGCCCAGGCATGGACAAGAGATGTTCAGGATCCCTGGGCATTGGAGATCATATCTCAGGGATATCTTCTGGACTTCAAAGCTTCTCCTCCACAAGGGAGATTTCACCTTTCAAGATTATCTGCAAACCAGATAAAGAAAGAGGCATTCCTAAGCTGCGTACAAGATCTCCTTGTAATGGGAGTGATCCATCCAGTTCCGCGGACGGAACAAGGACAGGGGTTTTATTCAAATCTGTTTGTGGTTCCCAAAAAAGAGGGAACCTTCAGACCAATTTTGGATTTAAAGATCCTAAACAAATTCCTCAGAGTTCCGTCATTCAAGATGGAAACTATTCGAACCATTTTACCCATCATCCAAGAGGGTCAGTACATGACCACAGTGGACTTAAAGGATGCCTACCTTCACATTCCGATTCACAAGATTCATCATCAGTTCCTGAGGTTTGCCTTTCTAGACAGGCATTACCAATTTGTAGCTCTTCCATTCGGGTTGGCTACAGCCCCAAGAATTTTTACAAAGGTTCTGGGCTCACTTCTGGCGGTCCTAAGACCGCGAGGCATAGCGGTGGCTCCTTACCTGGACGACATCCTGATACAGGCATCAAGCTTTCAAATTGCCAAACCTCATACAGAGATAGTTCTGGCATTCCTGAGGTCGCATGGGTGGAAAGTGAACGAAGAAAAGAGTTCTCTATCTCCTCTCACAAGGGTTTCCTTCTTAGGGACTCTAATAGATTCTGTAGAAATGAAAATTTACCTGACGGAGTCCAGGTTATCAAAACTTCTAAATGCTTGCCGTGTTCTTCACTCCATTCCGCGCCGCACGGTGGCTCAGTGCATGGAAGTAATCGGCTTAATGGTAGCGGCGTTGGACATAGTGCCATTCGCGCGCCTGCATCTCAGACTGCTGCAATTATGCATGCTCAGTCAGTGGAATGGGGATTACACAGATTTGTCCCCTCTACTAAATCTGGATCAGGAAACCAGAGATTCTCTTCTCTGGTGGTTATCTCGGGCCCATCTGTCCAAGGGTATGACCTTTCGCAGACCAGATTGGACAATTGTAACAACAGATGCCAGCCTTCTAGGTTGGGGTGCAGTCTGGAACTCCCTGAAGGCTCAGGGTTCATGGACTCAGGAGGAGAAACTCCTCCCAATAAATATTCTGGAGTTAAGAGCAATATTGAATGCTCTTCTGGCTTGGCCTCAGCTAGCAACACTGAGGTTCATCAGATTTCAGTCGGACAACATCACGACTGTGGCTTACATCAACCATCAAGGGGGAACCAGGAGTTCCCTAGCGATGTCAGAAGTCTCCAAGATAATTCGCTGGGCAGAGACTCACTCTTGCCACCTGTCAGCGATCCATATCCCAGGTGTAGAGAACTGGGAGGCGGATTTTCTAAGTCGTCAGACTTTTCATCCGGGGGAATGGGAACTCCATCCGGAGGTGTTTGCTCAATTGGTTCTCCGTTGGGGCAAACCAGAATTGGATCTCATGGCGTCTCGCCAGAACGCCAAGCTTCCTTGTTACGGATCCAGGTCCAGGGACCCAGAAGCGGCACTGATAGATGCTCTAGCAGCGCCTTGGTTCTTCAACCTGGCTTATGTGTTTCCACCGTTTCCTCTGCTCCCTCGTCTGGTTGCCAAAATCAAACAGGAGAGAGCATCGTTGATATTTATAGCGCCTGCGTGGCCACGCAGGACCTGGTATGCAGACCTAGTGGACATGTCATCCTTTCCACCATGGACCTCTGAGACAAGACCTTCTAATACAAGGTCCTTTCAATCATCCGAATCTACTTTCTCTGAGACTGACTGCATGGAGATTGAACGCTTGATCCTATCAAAGCATGGCTTCTCCGAGTCAGTAATTGATACCTTAATACAGGCACGAAAGTCTGTCACCAGGAAAATTTACCACAAGATATGGGGTAAATATCTTCATTGGTGTGAATCCAAGAATTACTCATGGAGTAGGGTTAGGATTCCTAGGATATTGTCCTTCCTCCAAGAGGGTTTGGACAAAGGACTATCAGCTAGTTCTTTAAAGGGACAGATTTCTGCTCTGTCTATTCTTTTACACAAGCGTCTGGCAGAAGTTCCAGACGTTCAGGCATTTTGTCAGGCTTTAGTTAGAATTAAGCCTGTGTTTAAACCTGTTGCTCCTCCATGGAGCTTAAACTTGGTTCTTAAAGTTCTTCAAGGGGTTCCGTTTGAACCCCTTCATTCTATTGATATCAAACTTCTATCATGGAAAGTTCTTTTTCTGATGGATATTTCCTCGGCTCGAAGAGTCTCGGAGTTATCTGCCTTACATTGTGATTCTCCTTATCTGATCTTTCATTCAGATAAAGTTGTTCTGCGTACAAAACCTGGGTTTTTACCTAAGGTGGTTTCTAACAAGAATATCAATCAAGAAATTGTTGTTCCATCATTATGTCCTAATCCTTCTTCAAAGAAGGAGCGTCTTTTGCATAATCTAGACGTAGTCCGTGCCTTGAAGTTTTACTTACAGGCTACTAAAGATTTTCGCCAAACATCTAACCTGTTTGTTGTTTACTCTGGACAGAGGAGAGGTCAAAAGGCCTTGGCAACCTCTCTTTCTTTTTGGCTTCGGAGTATAATCCATTTAGCCTATGAGACTGCTGGACAGCAGCCTCCTGAAAGGATTACAGCTCATTCTACTAGAGCTGTGGCTTCCACCTGGGCCTTTAAAAATAAGGCCTCTGTTGAACAGATTTGCAAGGCTGCGACTTGGTCTTCGCTTCATACTTTTTCCAAATTTTCCAAATTTGATACTTTTGCTTCTTTGGAGGCTGTTTTTGGGAGAAAGGTTTTACAGGCAGTGGTTCCTTCCGTTTAAGTTCCTGCCTTGTCCCTCCCATCATCCGTGTACTTTAGCTTTGATATTGGTATCCCACAAGTAATGGATGATCCGTGGACTGGATACACTTAACAAGAGAAAACATAATTTATGCTTACCTGATAAATTTATTTCTCTTGTAGTGTATCCAGTCCACGGCCCGCCCTGTCCTTTTCAGGCAGGTCTAAATTTTAATTAAACTACAGTCACCAATGCACCATATGGTTTTTCCTTTCTCGGCTTGTTTCGGTCGAATGACTGGATATGGCAGTTAGGGGAGGAGCTATATAGCAGCTCTGCTGTGGGTGATCCTCTTGCAACTTCCTGTTGGGAAGGAGAATATCCCACAAGTAATGGATGATCCGTGGACTGGATACACTACAAGAGAAATAAATTTATCAGGTAAGCATAAATTATGTTTTTGTGCCTATGTTAGTGTGTACTGTTTTATAGAGGAAGGTGTTTAGTGTTACTGTGTTTTGTGCATATGTTAGTGTGTACTGTTTCATAGAGGGAGGTGTTTAGTGTTAATGCGTTTTGTACATATGTTAGTGTGTATTGTTTTATAGAGGGAGGTGTTTAGTGTTACTGTGTTTTGTGCCTATGTTAGTGTGTACTGTTTTATAGAGGGAGGTGTTTAGTGTTACTGTGTTTTGTGCCTATGTTAGTGTGTACTGCTTTATAGAGGGAGGTGTATAGTGTTACTGTGTTTTGTGCCTATGTTAGTGTGTACTGTTTTATAGAGGGAGGTGTTTAGTGTTACTGTGTTTTTTGCATATGTTAGTGTGTACTGTTTTATAGAGGGAGGTGTTTAGTGTTACTGTGTTTTGTGCATATGTTAGTGCGTACTGTTTTATAGATGGAGGTGTTTAGTGTTACTGTGTTTTGTGCATATGTTAGTGTGTACTGTTTTATAGAGGTAGGTGTTTACTGTTACTTTGTTTTGTGCATATGTAAGTGTGTACTGCTTTATAGAGGGAGGCGTTTACTGTTACTTTGTTTTGTGCATATGTAAGTGTGTACTGTTTTATAGAGGGAGGTGTTTAGTATTACTTTGTTTTGTGCATATGCTATTGTGTACTGTTTTATAGAGGGAGACTTTTAGTGTTACTATGTCTTGTGCATATATTAGTGTGTACTGTTTTATAGAGGGAGGTGTTTAGTGTTACTGTGCTTTGTGCCTATGTTAGTGTGTACTGTTTTATTGAGGGAGGTGTTTAGTGTTACTTTGTTTTGTGCATGTGTTAGTGTTTACTCTTTTATAGAGGGAGGTGTTTAGTTTTACTGTGTTTTGTGCATATGTTAGTGTTTACTGTTTTATAGAGGGAGGTGTTTACTGTTACTGTATTATGTGCATATGTTAGTGTGTACTGTTTTATAGAGGGAGGTGTTTAGTGTTGTTTTATTTTGTGCATATGTTAGTGTGTACTGTTTTATAGAGGGAGGTGTTTAGTGTTACTGTGTTTTGTGTATATGTTAGTGTGTACTGTTTTATAGAGGGAGGTGTTTAGTGTTACTTGTTTTGTGCATATGTTAGTGTGTACTGTTTTATAGAGGGAGGTGTTTAGTGTAACTGTGTTTTGTGCTTATGTTGGTTTGTACTGTTTTATAGAGGGAGGTGTTTAGTGTTACTGTGTTTTGTGCATATGTTAGTGTGTACTGTTTTATAGAGGGAGGTGTTTAGTGTTACTTTATTTTGTGCATATGTTAGTGTGTACTGTTTTATAGAGGGAGGTGTTTACTGTTACTGTGTTTTGTGCATATGTTAGTGTGTAGTGTTTTATAGAGGGAGGTGTTTAGTGTTACTATGTCTTGTGCATATGTTAGTGTGTACTGTTTTATAGAGGGAGGTGTTTAGTGTTACTTTGTTTTGTGCATATGTTAGTGTGTGCTGTTTTATATGGGGGGGAGGTGTTTACTGTTACTTTGTTTTGTGCATATGTTAGTGTGTACTGTTTTATAGAGGGAGGCGTTTACTGTTACTTTGTTTTGTGCATATTTTAGTGTGTACTGTTTTTTAGAGGGATGTGTTTAGTGTTACTTTGTTTTGTGCATATGTTAGTGTGTACTGTTTTTTAGAGGGAGGTGTTTACTGTTACTTTGTTTTGTGCATATGTTAGTGTATACTGTTTTATAGAGGGAGGTGTTTAGTGTTACTGTGTTTTGTGCATATGTGAGTGTGTACTGCTTTATAGAGGGTGGTGTTTAGTGTTACTTTGTTTTGTGCATATGTTAGTGTGTACTGTTTTATAGAGGGAGGTGTTTAGTGTTACTGTGTTTTGTGCATATGTTAGTGTGTACTGTTTTATAGATGGAGGTGTTTAGTGTTACTGTGTTTTGTGCATATTTTAGTGTGTACTGTTTTATAGAGGGAGGCATTTAGTTTTACTTTGTTTTGTGCATATGTTAGTGTGTACTGTTTTATAGAGGGAGGTGTTTAGTGTTACCTTGTTTTGTGCATATGTTAATGTGTACTGTTTTATAGAGGGAGGTGTTTAGTGTTACTGTGTTTTGTGCATATGTTAGTGTGTACTGTTTTATACAGGGAGGTGTTTAGTGTTACTGTGTTTTGTGCATATTTTAGTGTGTACTGTTTTATACAGGGAGGTGTTTAGTGTTACTGTGTTTTGTGCATATGTTAGTGTGTACTGTTTTATAGAGGGAGGTGTTTACTGTTACTTTGTTTTGTGCATATGTTAGTGTGTACTGTTTTATAGAGGGAGGTGTTTACTGTTACTTTGTTTTGTGCATATGTGAGTGTGTACTGCTTTATAGAGGGTGGTGTTTAGTGTTACTTTGTTTTGTGCATATGTTAGTGTGTACTGTTTTATAGAGGGAGGTTTTTAGTGTTACTGTGTTTTGTGCATATGTTAGTGTGTACTGTTTTATAGATGGAGGTGTTTAGTGTTACTGTGTTTTGTGCATATTTTAGTGTGTACTGTTTTATAGAGGGAGGCATTTAGTTTTACTTTGTTTTGTGCATATGTTAGTGTGTACTGTTTTATAGAGGGAGGTGTTTAGTGTTACTTTGTTTTGTGCATATGTTAATGTGTACTGTTTTATAGAGGGGGGTATTTAGTGTTACTGTGTTTTGTGCATATGTTAGTGTGTACTGTTTTATACAGGGAGGTGTTTAGTGTTACTGTGTTTTGTGCATATGTTAGTGTGTACTGTTTTATACAGGGAGGTGTTTAGTGTTACTGTGTTTTGTGCATATGTTAGTGTGTACTGTTTTATAGAGGGAGGTGTTTACTGTTACTTTGTTTTGTGCATATGTTAGTGTGTACTGTTTTATAGAGGGAGGTGTTTACTGTTACTTTGTTTTGTGCATATGTAAGTGTGTACTGTTTTATAGAGGGAGGTGTTTAGTGTTACTTTGTTTTGTGCATATGTTAGTGTGTACTGTTTTATAGAGGGAGGTGTTTAGTGTTACTGTGTTTTGTGCATATGTTAGTGTGTACTGTTTTATAGAGGGAGGTGTTTAGTGTTACTGTGTTTTGTGCCTATGTTAGTGTGTACTGTTTTATAGAGGGAGGTGTTTAGTGTTACTGTGTTTTGTGCATATGTTAGTGTGTATTGTTTTATAGAGGGAGGTGTTTACTGTTGCTTTGTTTTGTGCATATGTGTGTACTGTTTTATAGAGGAAGTTGTTTACTGTTGCTTTGTTTTGTGCATATGCAAGTGTGTACTGTTATATAGAGGGAGGTGTTTAGTGTTACTTTTTGTGTATATGTTAGTGCGTACTGTTTTATAGAGGGAGGTGTTTAGTGTTACTTTTTGTGTATATGTTAGTGCGTACTGTTTTATAGAGGGAGGTGTTTAGTGTTACTTTGTTTTGTGCATATGTTAGCGCGTACTGCTTTAGAGAGGGAGGTGTTTAGTGTTACTTTGTTTTTTTCATATGTTAATGTGTACTGTTTTATAGAGAGAGGTTGTTTAGTGTTACTTTTTGTGTATATGTTAGTGCGTACTGTTCTATAGAGGGAGGGTGTTTATTGTTACTTTTTGTGTATATGTTAGTATGTACTGTTTTATAGAGGGAGGTGTTTAGTGTTACTTTGTTTTGTGCATATGTTAGTGTGTACTGTTTTATAGAGGGAGGTTGTTTAGTGTTACTTTTTGTGTATATGTTAGTGCGTACTGTTCTATAGAGGGAGGGTGTTTAGTGTTACTTTTTGTGCATATGTTAGTGTGTACTGTTTTATAGAGGGAGGGTGTTTAGTGTTACTTTTTGTGTATATGTTAGTGTGTACTGTTCTATAGAGCGAGCCTTTAGTTTTACCTTTAAACAGGTAACAGTTATTGTTTTTATGTTTTGAGTGTTCAGGCTTTATGGCAGTTTTTGTGATGAGGTGGGAGACTGATTTTATAGGGGGGTCTTATATTGGTTTAGGGGATTTAGATTTACAGGTTTTCTGGTGAGGCCTTAGCCCTACCCACATGTTAGACCTAGAGCTATAAGACCTATCTCTATCATTATATTTAACCGTAGCCTACTCTAACCCCATCACTTGAAGGTACCTATAACTTTGAAGCACATAATTCTAAAATCTGAACATTAAAGTAACAGAAACAAGTGTGTGATTGTGCAAAAGAGATTGCAGAAAAGAAATAGAAAACTAGAGAAGATTTTGTATGTGAGTTCTATCTGATTCTATTCAGCTAAACATAACAATAAATGTTCCTCGGTTGTCTTTCATGCAATACAGGGCACATTTACTTACCTACACGTGAATAGACCTTCTGCTCGTGCTCAGCTGACAGCTCAGTAATAGATTCAGGCTCAGTCACAGCATCGGTGGGAAGATCTGTATCGTCATTCTAGATTTATATTAGATTAAGTTAGTCATTGGTAGAAATGTACTTATTAAAATGATTTATTAATATAGAAAATAGAAAACAAAATTGATATAACTTGTTAACTCATTGTTTTTTTTTTAAATGGACATAGAACACAAAGGGCTAAATCACAAGTGGAACACTATATATCGCTTTCATGAAAGCAATATTATTGTTCCACTTTGTAATACCAGGGCACGAGAGCCTGCTTCCATAGGCGCCTATGGGAGCCTCGTTTTAATGCCATCACTCACGGTATCAGAACTTCAGCGCCAGCAAAGGGGGTAAGTTGCGCAGCAATGGCAGCAATCAAATATATATGTTCATGCTGATATACATATATATTTATGTGTTAATAAGTGTATTTACACACATTAGCACACAAATATATATGTTCATGCTGATATACATATATATTTATGTGTTAATATGTGTATTTACACACATTAGCACACAAATATATATGTACATGCTGATATACATATATATTTATGTGTTAATAAGTATATTTAAACACATTAGCACAGAAATATATATGTACATGCTGATATACATATATAATTATGTGTTAATAAGTATATTTACACACATTAGCACAGAAATATATATGTACATGCTGATATACATATATAATTATGTGTTAATAAGTGTATTTACACACATTAGCACACAAATATATATGTACATGCTGGTATACATATATATTTATGTGTTAATAAGTATATTTACACACATTAGCACACAAATATATATGTACATGCTGATATACATATATAATTATGTGTATTTACACACATTAGCACACAAATATATATGTACATGCTGATATACATATATAATTATGTGTATTTACACACATTAGCACACAAATATATATATGTACATGCTGGTATACATATATATTTATGTGTTAATAAGTATATTTACACACATTAGCACACAAATATATATGTACATGCTGATATACATATATAATTATGTGTATTTACACACATTAGCACACAAATATATATGTACATGCTGATATACATATATATTTATGTGTTAATAAGTATATTTACACACATTAGCACAGAAATATATATGTACATGCTGATATACATATATATTTATGTGTTAATAAGTGTATTTACACACATTAGCACAGAAATATATATGTACATGCTGATATACATATATATTTATGTGTTAATGTGTGTATTTACACACATTAGCACACAAATATATATGTACATGCTGGTATACATATATATTTATGTGTTAATAAGTGTATTTACACATATTAGCACAGAAATATATATGTACATGCTGATATACATATATATTTATGTGTATTTCTCTTTAAGGTGTATCCAGTCCACGGATTCATCCATTGCTTGTGGGATATTCTCCTTCCCAACAGGAAGCTGCAAGAGGATCACCCACAGCAGAGCTGTCTATATAGCTCCTCCCCTAACTGCCACCCCCAGTCATTCTCTTGCAGCTCTCGACAAGGGAAGTAGCTAGAGAGATGTGATGCATTAGTGTAGTTTATCTTCAATCAAAAGTTTTTTCCCTTAAATGCACAGTACCGTTTTTTATAATCTGCTTTTTCACATTAATTAAAGTGTTTTCCAAGCTTGCTGGTCTCATTACTAGTCTGTTAAACATGTCTGACATAGAGGAAACTCCTTGTTCATTATGTTTAGAAGCCATTGTGGAACCCCCTCTTAGAATGTGTACCAAATGCACTGATCTTACTATAAGTTATAAAGACCATATTCTGGCTTTAAAAGATTTATCACCAGAGAAAATTGACAAGGGGGAAGTTATGCTGACTAACTCTCCCCACATGTCAGAGCCTATAACTCCCGCTCAAGGGGCGCCAAGTACATCTAGCGCGCCCATTGCGTATACTTTACAAGACATGGCGGCAGTTATGAATCATACTCTTACAGAAGTATTGTCCAAACTGCCAGGGTTACAGGGAAAGCGAGACAGCTCTGGGGCTAGAACAAATACAGAGCTCTCTGACGCTTTAGTAGCTATGTCCGATATACCCTCACAATGTGCAGAAGCCGAAGAAGGAGAGCTTCTATTTGTGGGTGATTTTTCTGACTCAGGGAAGACACTTCAACCTGATTCTGATATGTCTACATTTAAATTTAAGCTTGAACACCTCCGCATGTTGCTCAGGGAGGTTTTAGCAACTCTGAGTGACTGTGACGCCATTGTAGTCCCAGATAAATTGTGTAAATTGGATAAATACTACGCAGTGCCTGTTTACACTGATGTTTTTCCAATACCTAAGAGGCTTTCATAAATTATTACTAAGGAATGGGATAGACCAGGTGTACCGTTCTCTCCCCCTCCTGTTTTTAAAAAGATGTTTCCCATAGATGCCGCTACACAGGACTTGTGGCAAACGGTCCCTAAAGTGGAGGGAGCAGTCTCTACTCTAGCGAAGCATACAACTATCCCTCTCGAGGACAGTTGTGATTTTCTAGATCCAATGGACAAAAAATTAGAGGGTTACCTTAAGAAAATTTTTATTCAACAAGGTTTTATTCTCCAGCCCCTTGCATGCATTGCCCCTGTCACTGCTGCTGCGGCCTTCTGGTTTGAGTCTCTAGAAGAGGCTCTACAGGTAGAAACCCCATTGGGTAAGCTAGCCAATTCATTTGTTTCTGACGCCGTTGTTCATTTAACCAAACTAACGGCTAAGAACTCAGGTTTTGCTATTCAGGCGCGTAGAGCGCTACAGCTTAAATCCTGGTCAGCTGATTTTACTTCAAAGTCTAAGCTTCTCAACATTCCCTTCAAGGGGCAGACCCTATTCGGGCCTGGACTGATGGAGATCATTTCTGATATTACTGGAGGAAAAGGTCACGCCCTTCCTCAGGATAGGTCCAACAAATTAAGGACCAAACAGCCTAATTTTCGTGCCTTTCGAAACTTCAAGAGTGGCGCAGCTTCAACTTCCTCTAATACAAAACAAGAGGGAAATTTTGCCTAGTCCAAGCCGGTCTGAAGACCTAACCAGGCTTGGAACAAAGGAAAGCAGGCCAAAAAACCTGCTGCTGCCTCTAAGACAGCATGAAAGATCAGCCCCTGATCCGATAACGGATCTAGTAGGGGCAGACTTTCTCTCTTCGCCCAGGCTTGGGCAAGAAATGTCCAGGATCCCTGGGCGTTGGAAATCGTGTCCCAGGGATATCTTCTGGACTTCAATGCTTCTTCCCAAAAAGGAAGATCTCACCTCTCACAATTATCTGCAAACCAGATAAAGAGAGAGGCATTCTTACATTGTGTTCAAGACCTCCTAGTTATGGGAGTGATCCACCCAGTTCCAAAGGAGGAACAGGGGCAAGGCTTCTATTCAAATATGTTTGTGGTTCCCAAGAAAGAGGGAACCTTCAGACCAACCTTAGATCTCAAAATCCTAAACAAATTTCTCAGGGTCCCATCTTTCAAGATGGAGACCATTCGAACCATCCTACCTATGATCCAGGAGGGTCAATATATGACTACCGTGGACTTAAAGGATGCTTATCTGCACATTCCGATACACAGAGATCATCATCGGTTTCTCAGGTTCGCCTTCCTAGACAGATATTACCAGTTTGTGGCTCTTCCCTTTGGGTTAGCTACAGCACCAAGAATCTTTACAAAGGTTCTAGGGTCACTCCTAGCGGTCCTAAGGCCGGGGGGTATAGCAGTAGCCCCTTACCTAGACGACATTCTAATACAGGCGTCGAATTTTCAAATCGCCAGGTCCCATACAGACATTGTTCTGGCATTCCTGAGGTCGCATGGGTGGAAAGTGAATGAAGAAAAGAGTTCTCTATCCCCTCTCACAAGAGTTTCCTTCCTAGGAACTCTGATAGATTCTGTAGAAATGAAGATTTACCTGACAGAGGCCTGGTTGTCAAAACTTCTAATTTCCTGCCGTGTTCTTTATTCTACTTCTCGGCCTTCAGTGGCTCAGTGTATGGAAGTAATCGGCTTAATGGTAACGGCAATGGACATGGTGCTGTTTGCCCGCCTACATCTCAGACCGCTGCAACTCTGCATGCTCAGTCAGTGGAATGGGGATTACACAGATTTCTCTCTACTAAATCTGGATCAAGAGACCAGGGATTCTCTTCTCTGGTGGCTATCTCGGGTCCATCTGTCCAAGGGTATGACCTTCCGCAGGCCAGATTGGACAATAGTAACAACAGATGCCAGCCTTCTGGGCTGGGGTGCAGTCTGGAACTCCCTGAAAGCTCAGGGCTTGTGGACTCAGGAGGAGACACTCCCTCCGATAAACATTCTGGAACTAAGAGCGATATTCAATGCTCTTCAGGCTTGGCCTCAGCTAGCTGCGGTCAGGTTAATCAGATTTCAGTCGGACAATATCATGACTGTAGCCTACATCAACCATCAAGGTGGAACAAGGAGTTCCCTAGCAATGTTGGAGGTTTCAAAAATAATTCTATGGGCAGAGGTTCACTCTTGCCATCTATCAGCTATCCATATCCCAGGAGTAGAGAACTCGGAGGTGGATTTTCTAAGTTGACAGACTTTTCATCCGGGGGAGTGGGAACTCCATCCGGAGGTGTTTGCACAGTTGATTCAACTTTGGGGCAAACCAGAACTGGATCTCATGGCGTCTCGTCAGAACGCCAAGCTTCCTTGTTACGGATCCAGGTCCAGGGATCCCAAGGCAGCGCTGATAGATGCTCTAGCAGCGCCTTGGTCTTTCAACCTGGCTTATGTGTTTCCACCGTTTCCTCTGCTCCCTCGTCTGATTGCCAAGATCAAGCAGGAGAGAGCTTCAGTGATTTTGATAGCAGCTGCGTGGCCACGCAGGACTTGGTATGCAGATCTGGTGGACATGTCATCCCTTCCACCTTCCGCTGAGGCAGGACCTTCTACTTCAGGGTCCTTTCAACCATCCAAATCTAATTTCTCTGCGTCTGACTGCTTGGAGATTAAATGCTTGATTTTATCAAAACGTGGTTTCTCCGAGTCGGTCATTGATACCTTAATTCAGGCTCGAAAGCCTGTCACCAGGAAAATTTATCATAAGATATGGTGTAAATATCTTCATTGGTGTGAATCCAAGGGTTACTCATGGAATAAAGTCAGGATTCCCAGGATATTATCTTTTCTCCAAGAAGGATTGGAGAAGGGATTGTCAGCTAGTTCCTTAAAGGGACAGATTTCTGCTCTGTCTATTCTTTTGCACAAGCGTCTGGCGGATGTTCCAGACGTTCAGGCGTTTTGTCAGGCTTTAGTTAGAATCAAGCCTGTGTTTAAACCTGTTGCTACACCATGGAGTTTAAATTTAGTTCTTAAAGTTCTTCAAGGGGTTCCGTTTGAACCTTTGCATTCCATAGATATCAAGCTTTTATCTTGGAAAGTTCTGTTTCTGGTAGCTATCTCTTCGGCTCGAAGAGTTTCAGAGTTATCTGCCTTGCAGTGTGATTCCCCTTATCTGATCTTCCATGCAGATAAGGTAGTTTTGCGTACCAAACCTGGGTTTCTTCCTAAGGTGGTATCTAATAAGAATATCAATCAGGAGATTGTTGTTCCGTCACTGTGTCCTAATACTTCTTCAAAGAAAGAACGTCTTTTACACAATCTTGACGTGGTTCGTGCTTTAAAGTTTTATTTACAAGCTACTAAAGATTTTCGTCAAACATCTGCATTGTTTGTTGTCTACTCTGGACAGAGGAAAGGCCAAAAGGCTTCAGCAACTTCTCTTTCTTTTTGGTTAAGAAGTATAATCCGCTTAGCTTATGAGACTGCTGGCCAGCAGCCTCCTGAAAGAATTATAGCTCATTTCACTAGAGCGGTAGCTTCCACATGGGCTTTTAAAAATGAGGCTTCTGTTGAACAGATTTGTAAGGCGGCGACTTGGTCTTCGCTTCATAATTTTTCTAAATTCTACAAATTTTATACTTTTGCTTCTTCGGAGGCTATTTTTGGGAGAAAGGTCTTACAGGCAGTGGTGCCTTCCGTTTAAGCACCTGCCTTGTCCCTCCGTGTCCTATAGCTTTGGTATTGGTATCCCACAAGTAATGGATGAATCCGTGGACTGGATACACCTTACAAGAGAAAACAAAATTTATGCTTAACTGATAAATTTATTTCTCTTGTGGTGTATCCAGTCCACGGCCCGCCCTGTCATTTTAAGGCAGGTGTTTTTTATTTTTAAACTACAGTCACCACTGCACGCTATAGTTTCTCCTTTCTCTTGCTTGTCTTCGGTCGAATGACTGGAGGTGGCAGTTAGGGTAGGAGCTATATAGACAGCTCTGCTGTGGGTGATCCTCTTGCAGCTTCCTGTTGGGAAGGAGAATATCCCACAAGTAATGGATGAATCCGTGGACTGGATACACCACACGAGAAATAAATTTATCAGGTAAGCATAAATTTTGTTTTACACACATTACCACACAAATATATATGTACATGCTGATATACATATATATTTATGTGTTAATGTGTGTATTTACACACATTAGCACACAAATATATATGTTCATGCTGGTATACATATATATTTATGTGTATTTACACACATTAGCACACAAATATATATGTTCATGCTGGTATACATATATATTTATGTGTATTTACACACATTAGCACACAAATATATATGTTCATGCTGGTATACATATATATTTATGTGTATTTACACACATTAGCACACAAATATATATGTACATGCTGGTATACATATATATTTATGTGTATTTACACACATTAGCACACAAATATATATGTACATGCTGATATACATATATATTTATGTGTTAATAAGTGTATTTACACACATTAGCACACAAATATATATGTACATGCTGATATACATATATAATTATGTGTTAATATGTGTATTTACACACATTAGCACAGAAATATATATGTACATGCTGATATACATATATAATTATGTGTATTTACACACATTAGCACAGAAATATATATGTACATGCTGATATACATATATATTTATGTGTTAATAAGTGTATTTACACACATTAGCACAGAAATATATATGTACATGCTGGTATACATATATAATTATGTGTTAATATGTGTATTTACACACATTAGCACAGAAATATATATGTACATGCTGATATACATATATAATTATGTGTATTTACACACATTAGCACAGAAATATATATGTACATGCTGATATACATATATATTTATGTGTTAATAAGTGTATTTACACACATTAGCACAGAAATATATATGTACATGCTGGTATACATATATAATTATGTGTTAATAAGTATATTTACACACATTAGCACACAAATATATATGTACATGCTGGTATACATATATAATTATGTGTATTTACACACATTAGCACACAAATATATATGTACATGCTGATATGCATATATATTTATGTGTTAATAAGTGTATTTACACACATTAGCACACAAATATATATGTACATGCTGATATACATATATATTTATGTGTTAATAAGTATATTTACACACATTAGCACAGAAATATATATGTACATGCTGATATACATATATATTTATGTGTTAATAAGTGTATTTACACACATTAGCACAGAAATATATATGTACATGCTGATATACATATATAATTATGTGTTAATAAGTATATTTACACACATTAGCACACAAATATATATGTACATGCTGATATACATATATATTTATGTGTTAATAAGTGTATTTACACACATTAGCACACAAATATATATGTACATGCTGGTATACATATATAATTATGTGTTAATAAGTATATTTACACACATTAGCACACAAATATATATGTACATGCTGGTATACATATATAATTATGTGTATTTACACACATTAGCACACAAATATATATGTACATGCTGATATACATATATATTTATGTGTTAATAAGTATATTTACACACATTAGCACAGAAATATATATGTACATGCTGATATACATATATATTTATGTGTTAATAAGTGTATTTACACACATTAGCACAGAAATATATATGTACATGCTGATATACATATATAATTATGTGTTAAGTATATTTACACACATTAGCACACAAATATATATGTACATGCTGGTATACATATATATTTATGTGTATTTACACACATTAGCACACAAATATATATGTACATGCTGGTATACATATATATTTATGTGTTAATAAGTATATTTACACACATTAGCACAGAAATATATATGTACATGCTGATATACATATATATTTATGTGTTAATAAGTGTATTTACACACATTAGCACACAAATATATATGTACATGCTGATATGCATATATATTTATGTGTTAATAAGTGTATTTACACACATTAGCACACAAATATATATGTACATGCTGATATACATATATAATTATGTGTTAATAAGTATATTTACACACATTAGCACAGAAATATATATGTACATGCTGATATACATATATAATTATGTGTATTTACACACATTAGCACACAAATATATATGTACATGCTGATATACATATATAATTATGTGTATTTACACACATTAGCACACAAATATATATGTACATGCTGATATACATATATAATTATGTGTATTTACACACATTAGCACAGAAATATATATGTACATGCTGATATACATATATAATTATGTGTATTTACACACATTAGCACACAAATATATATGTACATGCTGATATACATATATAATTATGTGTATTTACACACATTAGCACACAAATATATATGTACATGCTGATATACATATATATTTATGTGTTAATAAGTGTATTTAAACACATTAGCACAGAAATATATATGTACATGCTGATATACATATATAATTATGTGTATTTACACACATTAGCACAGAAATATATATGTACATGCTGATATACATATATAATTATGTGTATTTACACACATTAGCACACAAATATATATGTACATGCTGATATACATATATATTTATGTGTTAATAAGTGTATTTAAACACATTAGCACAGAAATATATATGTACATGCTGATATACATATATAATTATGTGTTAATAAGTATATTTACACACATTAGCACAGAAATATATATGTACATGCTGATATACATATATATTTATGTGTTAATAAGTGTATTTACACACATTAGCACACAAATATATATGTACATGCTGATATACATATATATTTATGTGTTAATAAGTGTATTTACACACATTAGCACACACATATATATGTACATGCTGATATGCATATATATTTATGTGTTAATATGTGTATTTACACACATTAGCACACAAATATATATGTACATGCTGATATGCATATATATTTATGTGTTAATATGTGTATTTACAAACATTAGCACACAAATATATATGTACATACTGGTATACATATATATTTATGTGTATTTACACACATTAACACACAAATATATATGTATATAAGCATGTACATATTTACTGGGAACAAAC